>NC_047510.2:2417453-2717453 GCF_902827115.2 Pseudochaenichthys georgianus
GATGAGAGGCCTGTAATTGTCATGCTAGGTATACCTCAACTATGAGAGACAGAATGGGGGAAAGAATCCAGAAAAGCACATTGTAGGATTTTTAAAGAATTTATTTGCAAATTATGGTGGAAAATAAGTATTTGGTCAATAACAAAAGTTCATCTCAATACTTTGTTATATACCCTTTGTTGGCAATGACAGAGGTCAAACGTTTTCTGTAAGTCTTCACAAGGTTTTCACACACTGTTGCTGGTATGTTGGCCCATTCCTCCATGCAGATCTCCTCTAGAGCAGTGATGTTTTGGGGCTGTCGCTGGGCAACACGGACTTTCAACTCCCTCCAAAGATTTTCTATAGGGTTGAGATCTGGAGACTGGCTAGGCCACTCCAGGACCTTGAAATGCTTCTTACGAAGTCACTCCTTCGTTGCCCTGGCGGTGTGTTTGGAATCATTGTCATGCTGAAAGACCCAGCCACGTTTCATCTTCAATGCCCTTGCTGATGGAAGGAGGTTGTCACTCAAAATCTCACGATACATGGCCCCATTCATTCTTTCCTTTACACGGATCAGTCGTCCTGGTCCCTTTGCAGACAAACAGCCCCAAAGCACGATGTTTCCACCCCCATGTTTCACAGTTGGTATGGTGTTCTTTGGATGCAACTCAGCATTCTTTCTCCTCCAAACACGTCTAGTTGAGTTTTTACCAAAAAGTTCTATTTTGGTTTCATCTGACCATATGACATTCTCCCAATCCTCTTCTGGATCATCTAAATGCTCTCTAGCGAACTTCAGACGGGCCTGGACATGTACTGGCTTAAGCAGGGGGACACGTCTGGCACTGCAGGATTTGAGTCCCTGGCGGCGTAGTGTGTTACTGATGGTAGCCTTTGTTACTTTGGTCCCAGCTCTCTGCAGGTCACTGACTAGGTCCCCCCGTGTGGTTCTGGGATCATTGCTCACCGTTCTTGTGATCACTTTGACCCCACGGGGTGAGATCTTGCGTGGAGCCCCAGATCGAGGGAGATTATCAGCGGTCTTGTATGTCTTCCATTTTCTAATAATTGCTCCCACAGTTGATTTCTTCACACCAAGCTGCTTACCTATTGCAGATGCAGTCTTCCCAGCCTGGTGCAGGTCTACCATTTTGTTTCTGGTGTCCTTTGACAGCTCTTTGGTCTTGGCCATAGTGGAGTTTGGAGTGTGACTGTTTGAGGTTGTGGACAGGTGTCTTTTATACTGATAACGAGTTCAAACAGGTGCCATTAATACAGTTAACGAGTGGAGGACAGAGGAGGCTCTTAAAGAAGAAGTTACAGGTCTGTGAGAGCCAGAAATCTTGTTTGTTTGTAGGTGACCAAATACTTATTTTACCGAGGAATTTACCAATTAATTCATTAAAAATCCTACAATGTGATTTCCTGGATTCTTTCCCCCATTCTGTCTCTCATAGTTGAAGTGTACCTAGGATGAAAACTACAGGCCTCTCATCTTTTTAAGTGCGAGAACCTGCACAATTGGTGGCTGACTAAATACTTTTTTGCCCCACTGTATATACGTTTGCACATGAACACACATACAATTTTCCTTACATTAACTAACACACAAACCTCTATAATGATTATAATCTTATCAGCCTCTTTGTACTTCCTCTCACCCCTAATAATTGCAGAGGAGACAATGGGCCTCTCTAAATCTGGAAACTGTAATTCAATAACATAAACTTATTATATAGTTATATTGAGAAGCCTGACATAACAAGTTAGATTGCATATTAGTTGTCAGCATTTCGGTTACAAATTATTTGTGCTGTTTAATGTGACCAGTAAGATTTCAATATACCGGACAGATGGGAAAAATTGTTAAATAGTATACGTTTATTGAGCTTTTTTTTTATTGAACAATTGTGTTCATGGCAGATTATTTTAACTGGATAATATGACCGGAGAGATGCTGAGGTGTACTTGAGCAAGTCACCAAACCCCTTACTCCTCTGGGGGAGTAAGGGGTTTGGTGGGTTAACACCTTTTTTAAATAATGTGTAAAGGTCCTATTTGTACAAATGCATGTGTGAATTTCAGGCAACATTGAATTTACCATCATTGATTCATAAAGTATGTCTTCTTGCTACAATACTGCTTTATTGAAAAAGCACTTTAAAACCTCTAGACCAAAGTGCAGTTCAGAGAAATATATATATTTTTTAGAATAAACATGAATACAACATTATACAATTTTTTAAATGCAACATTCTAAACAGGGTTGATAGAAAGGAGGAAAGGTGAGTTTTAAGAAGCGATGAAAAAAAAGAAGAAAAACAGACAATGTAGAGGCCTGTCTAATGTGAAGGGAATGATCGGTCCACAGTTTAGGGGCTGCAGCAGCGAAAGCAACCCTGTCAGCATCACCCTGAGGACAGATTTGGATGAGTTTGTTCTTCTAAATGTTCTTGTGTGCCTTTGCTGGTCAGATCTGAAGCGGCTGCTGCCCTCCATCAGTCCTGATCCTACGGAGCTACAGAGAGCCATCGAGGTGCAGCTCCTCCGCAGCTCTGTGAGCGCCATGAGCAAAGCCCTGCAGCAGGAGCAGAGGACCGCAGCCAACCCAGAGTGAGTAGCCTATAGGGGAAAGCAGAATCCCTCATCGGTATCGCTTTGACTCAACAGATGTAGTTTGTATGATGTCCGACCCTGCCATGGTTTTTATTTATGGAGGTTTTTATAGTTGTTCTGAAAGGCCTCACTGAAAGGAAACCATAGTGTTGCACTTGGTTGTAAACACAGTGCCATCATTCTGCAACCAATGCCTAAAATTGAATGATCCAATGCCAGTATCTTTGATGGCACCAGTTTCTATACTAATTGGTACTAGGTTATTTTAGTCCCTCCTTTTTTTAATTACATTGCATTTAGCTGACACTTTTATCCAAAGCAACTTACAATAAGTGCATTCGACCAAGCACATACAAACTTGAAGAAAACAGAATCATCAGGTTTCATAGAGCCAAAACATTTCAAGTTCTACTCAACTGGCTTTCGATAAGCCAGTCCTTTGTTAGTATATAAGTGCTTTGTTAGTAATTATATCGCTCGAAGTGGAGTCGAAAGAGCTGAGTCTTCAGTCTGTGCCGGAAGGTGTGTAAGCTATCTGCTGTTCAATGGGGAGCTCATTCCACCATTTTGGAGCCAGGATAGCAAACCCACGTGTTTTTGCTGATGGGAACTTGGGTCCCCTTCGCAGCGAGGGTGCAGCGAGCTGTTTGGCTGATGCAGAGCGGAGTGCACGTGCTGGGGTGTACGATTAACCATGTCCTGGATGTAGGAAGGGCCAGATCCATTCGCAGCATGGTACGCAAGTACCATTGTCTTGAAGTGGATTCTAGCAGTTACCGAAGCCAGTGGAGGGAGCGGAGGAGCGGCGTGGTGTGGGAACATTTAGGAAGGTTGAAGACCAGACGAGCCGATGCATTCTGGATGAGCTGCAGAGGTCGGATGGCACATGCAGGTAGACCAGCCAGGAGGGAGTTGCAGTAGTCTAGGCGTGAGATGACGAAAGCCTGGACCAGAAGTTGCGTCGCTTTCTGGGTCAGCTGGGGACGCATCCTCCTGATGCTGTAAAGCGTGTATCTGCAGCAGCGCGTTGTAGCAGCGATGTTTGCAGTGAAGGACAGGTTGTTATCTAGGATCACACCCAGATTCCTTGCAGTCTGAGTCGGGGAAACAACAGAGGTGCCGATGTTGATTGTCAGGTCAAGAGTGGGACAATCTTTTCCCGGAAGGAAAAGCAGTTCAGTTTTGTCAAGGTTGAGCTTGAGGTGCTGATCAGACATCCACTGAGAGATGTCAGCTAAACAAGCAGAGATGCGTGCGACGACCTGGGTCTCTGAGCGGGGAAAGGACAGAATTAATTGGGTGTCGTCAGCGTAGCAGTGGTATGAAAACCATGCGGCTAATGACTGATCCGAGCGAGTTTGTGTACAGAGAGAAGAGGAGGGGAACGAGGACAGAGCCCTGAGGGACCCCTGTAGTTAATTGACAAGGGTCGGACTCGGAACCACCAAGTTACCCTGTAGGTGCGGTTTTTAGGCGCTTTCACACCGCAGTACTTTTCCCACAAAGGTTCATCAGAACTCTTTAGTTCTCATGAACTAAGTACAGATCGCGTTCACACCGGAATAAGTTCCTGGGGAAGGATTAGGCAAATGAAGCCGCTGACGTCACTTCTTCTTCTTCTGCTTTGGGTTTACTGGCAGGCCGCAAACAACTTCACGGCGTATACTGCCACCCGTAGTCCCCGGCCGGAAGTCCCCGGAGTTGGGCTTCAGTAGAAGCTGCTGGGACTCCCAGCTGCTTCTACTGAAGCCTTCTGAGTAAATCGCCAGAACGCCGACACCTCCTCATCTCCACCGCTCCCATGTTTTCTTTGTGTTGCCATAAGTTAGTCTCTCTGTGTTTGTGCGCTGGGCTAATGCTAATAATGCTAATGCGAGGATAATAAAATGGCGGCTTCACAAAACTTTTTGGGAGTTTTATGGGGCGTGGTTTGCAATCCGCCCAGCCAATCAGACATAGGAACCTTTTTCTCCCACGAAAGTCCCTGCTCTCTAGCAGGGACGGAAAAGGGGGTAAAAAGGTTCTCATGAATTCATTTTTGTTCCGGATTTTTTTGGTATGAACGCAACATTTCGGAATTATATCGGAACTAAAGTGGGTAAAGTACTGCGGTGTGAAAGCGCCGTTTGAGGTGAGGAGGGAAAGTGCAGAGCCTGAGACTCATGTTCAAGTGTTTTGGACAGGAACGGGAGGAGAGAGACGGGCCTGTAGTTTATAACATCTGACGGGTTGAGAGTGGGTTTCTTTGCCTCCTTGAGACTGTTTGGAAAGTGACCAGAAGTTAGAGAAGTGTTGATGAAATGGGTGAGAAACGGTAGAATATCAGGAGCGATAGTCTGAAGGAGGTTTGAAGGGATAGGGTCCCCAATCCAATTCCTAGCATTCATTCACCACTGAAAACAAGAAGATAGCTCTCTCCCTTGTTAGACTTACCTAATAGAGATTTATATGAGCTTTTCTTCTACTTTTAGTTCAGCTCCACTGTTAGTAAACATGTGATGTGATGTTGCAGTACGTTGGTGCGTTGCCTGAAGCAGACGGGCCGGATCTGCCTGGGTCCTCTCCGCCTCTCCACCCTCACCCTGTCTGACGCCCTGCCCACCCTGCCCACCCTGCAGCTGCACTGCACCGCCGCCCTGGAGAACACGCTCACCGGACAGGAAGTATGTACACACATTTGGCTTTATTTAATAATCATGGAATGCATTCATATTAGAAATATCTGAATGGCTAGCTTTGTTATCTTAACGGGTTTGGTCAAAAATGCAAAAAAATGAAGAGGGTAACAAGAAAAATCCTTTGTCCCCTGTGCATGTCTGAACATATAATGATAACACTGTTGAATGACAGAGATGCTGGCAAATATATGTTTAGCATTGTATATGCAGATGTACATCACTAAAACATCTCATTTGGAGCTGATCAAACAATGTAAAAGATAAAAAATGGGATATTCTCCTTTGACCTACGACCTCGTCTTTTTAGCGATCAACTATTTCCTCGTAACTTAATGTCACATTTGACATGGGCATCGCATTTTTCTGATCTACTCTATAGGAGGGTTTGTAAGTGTTTGCTAAAAACAATCAAGAGACCAGGAGAAAAAATGGTTTTGAAAAAATATATATATATATATCCTCATTAAAAAAATTATTGATTCGAAAATAATATGATACAGTACAAGTACATCTGGGTCTCTGTGTTTCATTCAAGCTCTGTGTGTGTGTGGAACGAGCCATTTTGTGAGCGAGAGAGAGCGCACCAGTACTGGAGATCGCTGTTGTTAGCTTCTGGTGCTAGCGAGCTACGGCAGGTGGAGGGAGAACTCTCTCCTGTCAGACTGAGAGGCTCAGATAACCTCAGCTCAGTGAGGTAAAGGACTCTGTGTTTAGATTACCCACTGAGATTAGTTATCGGTTAAACTGTTTGGTCACGATTAATGTAAACAATTCTTTCCGAGGCACACGTTTATAGGATCATTATAGCAATAAGAGAATAAATGAAAAACAGTTATGAAAAAAGAATAACGTAAAAAAGAATAAAGTTTAAAAGGGTGATTTGTAAAATATCCATAAAGAAAAAGTAAATCTGTTTACAGTTCTGTTTCAAATGGGTGTTGAGAGATGTATCCATAGATCTCTTCATTTTGCTCTCAAAGTGCACCAGATTGATTAGACCCTCCAGAAAAACGCGGGCTAAAATCCTTGATTATGCGATCAAACATGCGGGGTTTCCCACTTATAAAAATAGCACTTTACCCCTGCTCACACCTATATGCCATGAGCTGATTATCGAGCCTTCATTGTAACAGTCGCGGGTACACTGTGTATTTGCGTGGGGATTGTTGCAGTAGAAAGTTCCACTGTGGCGACCGGTACATTAATGGGAAACCCTAAATGTTTGCGCACCCTCTATGAAACGTCAAGCTACCCCACAGCACCCCCAAAATACATCTCTGGCGCCGCCACTGAGCCTGCAACCCCGTTTTGAAGACATGTGCAGTGCCAACAGGCTCATTGCAGCCACTAATGTGAGAAGACACACTTTTTTGCCAAATATCAGCATTTTCTTTCTTTTCATTTTTTTGCACAGATTGCAAAGTGGCAAAGTATTATAACTTATTGTTCTAGCAAAGGGAATTGTATTATGTATTTATGTTTTTGAGCACACAGACTTATGGAGCATTGTTTTATTATCACTGTTCTAGCAAAGGAATGCTCACGTTCATATTGATGTATTTTAATAAATGTTAACTTGGCCCATTACGTGACTATATGCGTTGGGGGGGGCCCGACTTTTTTTTTTCTCCAAAGGGGGGGCCTGGCAAAAAGTTTGAGAACCACAATGAGCACAGACCCATTGTTAAACATTTTGGGGCTAATGAAACTGTGTGTGTGTGTGTGTGTGTGTGTGTGTGTGTGTGTGTGTGTGTGTGTGTGTGTGTGTGTGTGTGTGTGTGTGTGTGTGTGTGTGTGTGTGTGTGTGTGTGTGTGTGTGTGTGTGTGTGTGTGTGTGTGGGTGCGTGTGTGTGTGTGTGTGTGTGTGTGTGTGTGTGTGTGTGTTTTGGTGTGTGTGTGTGTGTGTGTGTGTGTGTGTGTGTGTGTGTGTGTGTGTGTGTGTGTGTGTGTGTGTGTGTGTGTGTGTGTGTGTGTGTGTGTGTGTGTGTGTGTGTGTGTGTAGGAGTGTATGATTCCTCTGGGCAGCGAGGCTCTGAGCTCCTGTAAGCAGCAGGATGTCCAGCCTTTCCTTCTGGCCCTCAGATACACCATGTTCCAAAGACAACTGCTCCAGAAACTTAAAGGTAATTACTAATTCATACAATAGATGCATTAACCATTGTCAAATGGCGATTCTGAATAAAAAAAAATGTGTTTTTGAAAGGAGATTTTGAATTTGCCATCCTCAGAATCAAAAGCAAACGGAACACCTCATTGTGGCTTTTTCTTCATCCTTTCTGCACATATGAAACCAATCTTGTACCGCCAAACCTTTACATTTGTTGTGTCTTCCTTTCTTTATTGAAGAAGTTCACTGCAAAAAAGTAGTTCCGTTGAGTCTGTGGTAAGCTTGTCCTATAACTTCACAATAAAAGCTCCCTTCTGGTTCACTAATGGGAAGCTTTTAATGGGAAGCAGCAACAGGAAATGTTGGGTTTCCCTCTGTCTCACACAGCTCTGGTATGGCTGAAGGAACATGTGGATAGTATAATAATGTTAATCCAAAGGTCTGCATGTCCATCCTTGTCCAGGTCACTCTCCCTCCACCGACAGCCACCTCATGGAGCTTCGTCTCACTGCTGTCAAATTCGCCCGGAAGAAAGGCAACATTGCCCTGGCGTCCCGCCTGCTCAGCCAGTGTGGGGACAGAACACAGGAAGAAGGGGGGCAGCAGGAGGGGCTGAGCCAGGCCTTCAGACATCTCTCCCTGGAGGGCACCGTGGGGGAGAGGTGGGGCGCAGAGCTGCAGATCGAGAAAGCTAAAGTCCTGAGGAATGCAGGTAAACAACTGGAGATATTCAAACTGCACACATAACAGAGCGGCAGCTTTGCATCTTGCTGCTGCAAAGACTCTTTCAGTACGATATTTATGATTTTGTATTTGGAAAGCGTTAAAATTCCTTCAACCCATGATGTCGGCATGTTTTCATGCTTCTTGCTGAAATACGTTATATTCTCCTGGTCTTATTGCTGACATATGCTGATTACAAAACGTATTAGTCTATTGGTATTTATCACACATAATAGACAATCAATACATTTTATTGATGATTTGGCCAATACCTAAACTGATATTTTATGTATTTTTCATTATAGTACACGGTCAGACCTAAATACAATGAGTTTAGTACTATATATTATTTAGTTTAGAAGTGTAATACCTGCATTTGTGGTTGTCAAGGTAGAAATAAACAGGAGGCAGAGAGCTTATTTGCACCAACAGGTTGCCTCATGCCCTTATTTATTTTTTAATATTCTTATAAGGTGGAAAGGGGCGGGCATTTTGGGGAAAACAAAAATGCACCAAATGCCCGCTTTTATAAAAACACACACTGAGTCTAAGGGAGAAACCCTGGGTTAACAAATCCAGTTGATGACCCCCTCTGTGGTCCACGTTATCTCTGGTTAGGGTCTCTGAAGTCTGTGTTGATGACCCCCTCTGTGGTCCACGTTATCTCTGGTTAGGGTCTCTGAAGTCTGTGTTGATGACCCCCTCTGTGGTCCACGTTATCTCTGGTTAGGGTCTCTGAAGTCTGTGTTGATGACCCCCTCTGTGGTCCACGTTATCTCTGGTTAGGGTCTCTGAAGTCTGTGTTGATGACCCCCTCTGTGGTCCACGTTATCTCTGGTTAGGGTCTCTGAAGTCTGTGTTGATGACCCCCTCTGTGGTCCACGTTATCTCTGGTTAGGGTCTCTGAAGTCTGTGTTGATGACCCCCTCTGTGGTCCACGTTATCTCTGGTTAGGGTCTCTGAAGTCTGTGTTGATGACCCCCTCTGTGGTCCACGTTATCTCTGGTTAGGGTCTCTGAAGTCTGTGTTGATGACCCCCTCTGTGGTCCACGTTATCTCTGGTTAGGGTCTCTGAAGTCTGTGTTGATGTCCTTAGCTGTCTCTCAGCAGTGTCTCTGTCCACAGGCCAGTCCATGGCAGCCATGGAGATGCTGAGCAGGGCTGCTCTGTCTTACTGCCACGTGGGGAAGAATGAAGGCGCCGCCTGCCGCTCCCTGCTGACACTCTGCAAATGGCTGCTGGCCGACTGGAAGGACATGACGCCTCAGCTGAAACAGGCATGCTCTCTCTTCATACTGATCTACTTTACATTTTGCCGAGCTGTGATATTTCAAACCTTAAAATGACTTTAGTTGTTGTGACATAGTTCTTCTTCACACCCAGTGTGCTCTGGCTGGTTGTATTGTTAATGAGATGCCTGATGTTGTGGTGCAGGTGGTGAAGCGGTCAGGAGCAGTGAACTCCTCCAGCGCTGTGGGCAGCATGTCTCCTCTGAGCCGGAACATCGGCGCTCTGCTGGAGCTCCCCCTGGAGGATCAGGGGATCCCCCACATCATCACTGAGACCTCAGGTAACACGGAGCACGGGAACAAATCATTAGACTAACTTTATCTGTTTCTATTAAACTCTTTAAAGTAAAAAGCGTCTGTAAACTATGAACTACAATACAGCAGTGTTCTTGCTCCATTTGAAAGTTGGTGTTGTTCCTGCAGTGAGTGTGGGCGTCGGGGAGCCAGACTTCGTGCTGGGGCAGCTCTACCAGCTCTCCACCAGCCTGGCTCCAGAGATGGCAAAGTCCTGGGCCGCACTGGCCAGCTGGGCCTACCGCTGGGGCCGGAAGGTGGTGGATAACGCCAGGTTAGTGCACCCAGCTTCACCTGTATGAAATAATGCAATTCAATGTTCCACAGTCAATCAAGAGACATGAACCCATGACACGGCATACTGCAGAACTATTTCATCACATTATTTGTTTTCTCCTCAGCCAAGGGGAGGGATTGCCTCTTCTTCCTGGAGAGAAGAAGGAGATAGAGGAGCTGCTGCCAGCAACCACCAGCGAAGAAGACAAGGAGATCATCTTCAGCATCCTCGGACAGGCCATGTGTCGACCTACCGGCATTCAGGTAGAGTCTGACTTCAGCGACGTATTTACTGACGTATTTTATGTCTTAGAAAAAACATTAGAATCTCCTTTTCAGGCTTCTAACCAAAAACACGTTCTTAAATCGTTTAACTTTGAGACAAGAGGCGCTTTCGCACCGGAGTACTTTTCCCTTTTAGTTCCGTTAGTTCCTGGGATTTTGCGTTCACACCAAAAAGAGAACTTAGTTCATGAGAACTTTCCCCCCTTTTCCGTCCCTGCTAGAGAGCAGGTACTTTCCTGGGGAGAAAAAAGTTCCAATTTCTGATTGGCTGGGCGGATTGCAAACCACGCCCCGTAAAACTCGGAAAAGTTTTGTGAAGCCGCCATTTTATTATCCTCGCATTAGCATCATTAGCATTAGCCCCGTGCACCAACATAGAGAGAATAACTTATGGCAACACAAAAAAGAACTTGGGAGCGGTGGAGATGAGGAGGTGTCGGCGTTCTGGCGATTTACTCAGTAGAAGCTGCTGAGAGTCCCAGCAGCTTCTACTGAAGCCAGTCCCCAACTCCGGGGACTCCCGGCCGGGGACTTCGGGTGGCAGTATACGCCGTGAAGTTGTTTGCGGCCTGCCAGTAAACCCAAAGCAGAAGAAGAAGTGATGTCAGCGGCTCATTTGCCTAATCCTCCCTCAGCGACTTATTCCGGTGTAACGCGATCGGCTCTTAGTTCAATGGGGGAACTAAGTACGACAAAGTACTTGGTGTGAAAGCGGCTAAGGGCTCTAGAATTTATACCTTTTTTTTCGGGTTTTGAGGACTAATTCCTGCATCAATACGATGCTTTTGATGTGTGTCAGGATGAGGACATGGCTCTGCAGCAGGAGGACGATGAGGACGACATGGTGGATGTGATCTGGCGGCAGCTCACAGGCTCCTGCCCCTGGCTGGGGGAGGCGGGCCAGCCCGTCACCGACGGTCTGATCCGGGTATGGAGGCGGGTGGTGGACCGCATATTCGGCCTGTACCGGGTCTCCTGCCAGGCCTACTTCACCTTCCTCAAGCTCAACGCTGGACAAGTGAGGGATCCCCTTTGTACACTTACTGACTTGAGATCTGCGTGGCTGATGGAGAGCAGCCCTTCATCCTGAGTGTGTTGTGTTTCAGGTCCCTATAGATGAGGAAGACCCCAAACTCCTGCTGTCCTGTCAGAACAGCAAACAGAGCAACGACGACATGATCGTCATGGCAACCCTACGTCTCCTCCGTCTGCTGGTGAAGCATGCCGGTGAACTGAGGGAGGGGCTAGAGTTGGGCTTAGCCTCCACCCCTACAGCGCCCTGGAGGGGTATGTATGACTGTGAGGAGCAGTTATGAATGGACAACATATCTGAATTCTGACTCGGCTCTTGCCTGCGTGCGTGCGTGCGTGCGTGCGTGTGTGTGTGTGTGCGTGCGTGTGTGTGTGTGGCGCCCCATGAAGACTAGCCAATGCTAATGATAATCCTCATAAAGACAAAAACAATGCTCCTAGGTTATTTAAAGGGTATGGATTCTGAAATGAACAGTGTTAAAAATAAGATACTTCATGGTCCCTGTAAATAGATGTGTTTTGTACTCAGTCATGCAGTTCGTATCATACTGTATCGTGTCTTGTAACAAGAGGCAGTTTTCTTGCCCTATTCTCATAAAAGAAAATCAGTGTACAAACAATCATCATGTCCCCCCCCCCTTCTGACAACCTACTTAAAGGTGGGGTAGGTAAGTTTGAGAAACCGGCTCGAGATCGCTAGAATTTGAAAATACACAGCCGGAGAAAATCTGCCTCTTCCTCACAGAGCCCCTCGCCCAACACACACGAATGCGCACATGACCAATGAGGGCACGAGATAAGTTTGTGCCCCGATGGAAGGCTGACAGGCAGGTAGGCCATCCAGTTACTTTAGCCGGGCCGGCTCAGATGATTGGTCGTGCTTTCTACAGCACCACGGCTTCCACTGATGACGTGTTTTATGGATCTTTTGTCAAAGCACTTCAGATATTCATTGCTATCGGGACGTTAAGAGCATTCCATAGAATATAACAAAAGGTGTATCTCGAGCCGGTTTCTCAAACTTACCTACCCCACCTTTAAGGATTGTTTTGTTCTACCTGCTGCTGGTTCTTAACTGTAACATGTGTCCTCCTCAGGAATCATCCCACAGCTGTTTTCCCGTCTTAACCATCCAGAGGCTTACATCCGGCAGAGCATATGCAGTCTGCTGTGCCGAGTGGCCCAGGACTCCCCCCACCTCATCCTGTACCCCGCCATCGTGGGCTCACTCTCCCTGGGAGGAGAGGCTCAGAATGCAGGTAAACTTAAAGGACATGTGCAGGAAGTCTTTAACTTTTCTGATTTAATTACAAGGCATTTGTTTCTTGGACACTCCATGATGTCACTGGTCAAAACTCATACAACATGGCTTTGAAGTGAACATACTTAGTAGCCCTTAAAACAATAAGAAAGAGTGACGCTAATACTGTAATCTAATATCCGTTCACAGGAAGTAAACTGCCGTCAGCTCTGCCCACCTTCCTGGACAGCATGCAGGGGGAGGGTCTGGGGGGGGGGGAGGAAGAGCAGGCAGACAGCGGGGCCCAGGGAGAGGCTTCAGAGGAGCTGTCCACCTTCTGCTCCAGTCAGGACCAGGCCATGATGCAGGACTGCTACAGCAAGATCGTGGAGAAGCTGTCCCTCGCCAACCCCACCATGGTGCTGCAGGTAGGAGGGGGCTGCACTCACTGATGTACTAATGCCTTAACTTAAGCCCCCTGTCAGAAGTCTAACTCGAGCACAGCATCAGCATTTCATTCATTATTCAGGGATCACTTTAGTTCTCACATAAACGACGGCCCATCTTTTGACAAAAAAACAACAACTTTCCCCTTATTTCTTATGTTTTTAGGAGATATCTTTATTGTGTTTCATCTTTGTATGCACATACTGAACTGTTTATATCATTATTTGCATTAAATCTTTGTTTTTATTTACTTCTCAAATGAAGATTAATGAAGGATTGTGATTGGTGCAGGTGCAGCAGCTGGTGGGGGAGCTGCGCCGAGTCACCCTCCTGTGGGACGAGCTGTGGCTGGGCGTGCTGCAGCAGCAACACATGCACGTCCTGAGGAGGATCCAGCAGCTGGAGGACGAGGTCAAGAGGGTGCAGATCAACAACACGCTGCGCAGGTGAGGCTCCGCGCGCACGCACACGCGCGCGCGCACACACACACACACAGCTGCCCTGGGTTTTTCTTACTACAACGGTGCTAACGCTTATTGGGAAAAGGTATCCAACATCTTGTTGTGGGTTTAAAGCTCATGCATAGAAATCCAGACTCAACTGGACTCTGTTATTGTTGCAGTGTTATACATGTTGATATTGTAGGCCAGAGATGCTAATCACTTCTTTGCATTTGAATTTTTACTTTTCAAGTGTTTATTGTTTTCCCAATGTCCTGTTCTGCAGAAATGTAAACGTGTAGAAACCGAACTACAGTGTGTGTACAACCCTGTCTTAAAACACCTGTTAAAGTTCCATTCAGATATGCTCTTAGCTCCCTCATGGTTCTGGGTCAGGATGTTGTACTGCTAGTAACAACCGGTGTTGTGCTGCAGGGACGAGAAGATCGCCATCATGCGGGAGAAGCACTCGGCTCTGATGCGTCCGGTGGTCTTCGCTCTGGATCACGTGTGCAGCATCACAGCGACTCTAGCAGAGACCCCTCATGAGACCTGGTTCCAGCAGACCTACGGGGACCCCATCACCTCTGCCCTCGAGCGCCTGAGAAACCCCACCAACCCTGCTAACCCTGCCAGCAGCTGGCTGCCCTTCAAACAGGTGTGTGTGTGTGTGTGTGTGTGTGTGTGTGTGTGTGTGTGTGTGTGTGTGTGTGTGTGTGTGTGTGTGTGTGTGTGTGTGTGTGTGTGTGTGTGTGTGTGTGTGTGTGTGTGTGTGTGTGTGTCTGTGTGTGTGTGTGTGTGTGTGTGTGTGTGTGTGTGTGTGTGTGTGTGTGTGTGTGTGTGTGTGTGTGTGTGTGTGTGTGTGTGTGTGTGTGTGTGTGTGTGTGTGTGTGTGTGTGTGTGTGTGTGTGTGTGTGTGTGTGTGTCTGTGTGTTTGTGTGTGTGTGTGTGTGTGTGTGTGTGTGTGTGTGTGTGTGTGTGTGTGTGTGTGTGTGTGTGTGTGTGTGTGTGTGTGTGTGTGTGTGTGTGTGTGTGGTCCAAAACCTCTTAAGTGAACTTAAGAGGTAACCCACAGTTTTTTTTCCACTTAAACTGTGGGTTTTTCCTTGTACGGTGTCGTTTTTCTCATACTGATATTCTGAACAGTCTGTGCTGTTGTATTTGCTGTAAAGTGTCTCTACTGTAGGCTATTTTTATTATATGTACACAGTGGCGTTTTTATATGTACAAAAGTGGTGGGGCACAAAAAACTTAGATGTCTATAAGCTCCTGCAGTGAGGTTCATGGCTAGTGACGCACTGACTCTTCAGGTTTTCAAATATTATATTTAGACCTAAATCAAAATATAATATTATTTTCAAAATCTTTTTTAGTCTGATGCTTCAATTACTTTTAAACAGAAGGATACCCAAAAAATGTAATTTTATCATTTAAATATTGAATTGTTCTCTCTTAGTAAGATCCCATTTTCAATACAATTGCAGTCTTACCTTGACTTGAAGATGAAGTCCATGTGCCTATCCTTCTGGACAAAAATCGCTATTATTTTGTTGTAAAAGTCCTCCTTGTAAAAGTCCTCATGTTCTTGTAGTTTCAAGTCTATCATAAATCTAATCTAATCGATAGATTTATGATTAGAAAATTATAAAAGTAGGGTAGACATGTGGACATTTATCTAACAGCTACGTTTCCCACAGATCTTATTTGGAGCTATTTTCTAAAATCCTATGGAGAAATATCATTGCTTTTGTTGTGGAGGGAAGCCAGCTTACTTCCTGGTTTTAGGACGCCTCACTGCAGCTCTCTCTCCTCCTCTTCACACACCACACTTTTCGCGGCACACGTACTTACAGCCAATCAGCTCTGAATGATGTGAGATGACGTATGGTGGGGATGGCAGCTCTATGCCCCTGGGTCATTATTTTTTTGCCACACACATTAAATAGGAAAATTCTCTGAGCATGCGCAGTGTAGTTTTTGCAGTCACCGTTCACTTAGACAGTCAGAGGGAGGGGCAGGATCGGGTTTTGTCCCACATGGCTCTAAACAGCTCAATAGGCACACACTGTAGACACTAATTAGAAGAGCACAGACTAAAACAGCAATGTACAGACGAATCAGATGATTAGACATGATCTTAAAATATATTTTATATATTTTTGAATTTATTTTTTGCATTTTTTTGTAATCATTATTTTTAATACTTTCTGCTGACACTAGGTGGGGCTGTGCACCACCTGCCCCTAATGACCAGTCGCCACTGTATGTACAGCACTTTGACCACAAATCGTTTATAAATGTGCTATATAAATAAAACTTGATTTGATTTGAACTAAACAACCGGACTCTGGTCCGCTAAAATAGGTGGTCTCGGAACGCTTGCTTGTGAACTCTGGAGCGGTTCATTGCTGGTGTGAACGCAGTCCGCAACAAAACATAGGAAGCGTAGTATTTACGTGTCACAAGAACGCGGATGTCTTCAAAAATCTTTAGCGAAAGAGTCTTTCAAGACATCCGTGTTGTTTAGTTAAAGAGTGAAGCAGAATGAAGTGTTGAACAGTGTCGTGTAAAGTAAAAATGCTCCGTCAACTACATAAAAGTAAGAACACCTGTCGTCGGTGAAACGCCCTCCTTACTGCAGAACGTCTCTCATTATATATGTTATAATGTTTTTTAACGGACGTTGTCTGATGATATAATCATATGCGCGGGCCGCTCGTGTCTGTTGATCTCCAGACTAACAGCAGCATGAGAATAACCTGCCGAAAGTGCCGATGCTCCATGGCGGAGGCTCCGGTAGAAATTGCCGGGATTTGCGTTTTTACCCCCTTAATGTCTGACCAATGGTTGAACAGCATTTCCGTGCACATGACTTGTGTTTAAAGTTTATAGTCCGTTTGAGTTTTGCCCGTGTGAACGCAAACCGAACCTTCTGAAAAATGAAACAATGTAACAAACTGTCGTCTGGCGGTCACCAGAAAACGGACTATTAGGTCTGAATGCACCCTGAAATACCGTTTTTATGACAGGACTTTTCTTCAACTTTATTCAGATATTCTCACATGTTTTGCCTTAATAATCCACTTACTGTGATTTCTATATTGCACTAGCCCATATTGTGATTTCAATACAATTTAGATGAATTGTTCGGCTCTAATTTCAATTTGGTTGTCGGCTCATTAACAGTTGGTCATCTTCATTGATATAATGAATACAGTTTTTTATGATCAGATCATGATAAGCCTGCAGCAGCGTTCTCAGAAGCGAGCCAGCTATCTGCTTCACCTGGACGAGATCAGTCCTCGCCTCGTCTCCATGACAATGACAGAGATGGCGCTCCCAGGTGAGGTGTCGGCATCAGATGCCGTCACCATCCAGAGCGTAGGCAACACCATCACCATCCTGCCCACCAAAACCAAGCCCAAGAAGCTGTTCTTCCTGGGCTCCGACGGACGCAACTACCCGTACCTCTTTAAAGGTAGGAGAGCAAATGGGAGCAGGGGATGGGGGGAGCATGCTCGTGAAGTTGAAGTGTTTCAGTAGTGATGGAACTCTCGTCTCTCAGGTCTGGAGGATTTGCATTTGGACGAGCGCATCATGCAGTTCCTGTCAATCGTCAACACCATGTTCACCAAGATCAACCAGCAGGAGCAGCCGCACTTCCACGCCCGCCACTACTCCGTCACCCCCCTCGGGACCCGGTCTGGCCTCATCCAGTGGGTAGACGGGGCCACGCCGCTCTTCGGCCTCTACAAGCGCTGGCAGCAGAGGGAGGCGGTGCTGCAGGCTCAGAAGGTAACGCCGCTCCTTTCATATTAAAGCAACTAAAACGCTTTTTTCTCAAGTGAAATTGACACACTTGTTCTTGTCCCGACCAGGCCCAGGACTCCTTCCAGCAGCAGCCGGTGCCCCCGGTGCCCCGCCCCAGTGAGCTGTACTACAGCCGCATCGGGCCGGCTCTGAAGGCTGTGGGGCTCAGTCTGGATGTGACCAGGCGAGACTGGCCCCTGAGCGTCATGAAGGACGTGCTGAAGGAGTTGATGGAGACTACGCCCTCCAACCTGCTGGCCAAGGAGCTGTGGTGTTCGTGCACCACCCCCAGCGAGTGGTGGAGGGTCACTCAGGTAACCCCTGCTCAGCGCACATGTCTGATTATTAAATGTTCTGTTTGGTTTCTAACCCGTCTCTCTCTGCTGCAGTCCTACGCCAGATCCACTGCTGTCATGTCAATGGTGGGATACATCATCGGCCTCGGTGACCGTCACCTCGACAACGTGTTGATTGACATGACCACTGGAGAGGTGGTGCACATTGACTACAATGTGTGCTTTGAAAAAGGTCAGTTTCATATTGTTTTGCTTGTTTGTGTAAAGTGAGTTTCACTGCCGAATATATGTTATTGAAATCAGTCGGATGTCGCAAAGGTACATTCCCAGATCGTGGTCATTTGGGGTTTTGGTTGGTTTTAAAGTCTTTCAGAAAATCTATTTAGTCTACGATGCGACTAGCTACAAATGAGTTGGCCTAATCAGTATGATGGATCTCTGTGATCTGTCCGCTTTCTGTTGAACGTGATGAGGGACAGCCTGCTAACACGCTGTTTTATAGTCCAACACAGATTTCAGATTCCCAGCTAATCCAATGGTGGTCCTACGGGGGGGCCAAATGGGCCCCTTTTAAAATGACTGGCTAAAATATCGTCAGCAAACTTTGAATGCCTTTTTCTCGGAATGGTGTCTTAGTAATAGTCGTCTTCTTTATGAAACAGTGTATACAATTGGAGGGATGTAACCCTCTGGAGTCTAAGGGTATTTTCTCGATTTTTCAGATGTTTCCTTAAATGACCTCTTTAAATGTACTTCTTCCGACATGGCACCCCATGTGTTAATATCAAAATGTTCAGGACAATCTCTGGTCTTGCTATATATGCAAATTACTCACCTTAGAGCACTGTTTGATGAGATAAGTAGCTCAAAAGCTTAACATTTGACATCCGATTTTCGGAAAATCTTCAAAACTCTTGTGAAAACACAAATGTACTCATGTGATCGAATTGTTTTGGTGTTTTAGATTTGGTTGGCAAAGTCTTAGGATCACAAAAGCAGTGAAATGTTTGAATTACACTGTCTAAAATAAAAAAAAAATGTTTTTTTCCACCAACTATTTATATAAATATAAGAAACTGGAAAATCTAACTATTTACAATATTGAACATCGGAACTTTCAACCAACTATTCATTATAAATGTCAAGACAGTGTCAAGGTCTGTCTTACAAGACAGTGGGTCTGGCTGCTGTGAAGATGGGGGTGATGGTGCATGGGCTGCTGTGTAGGTGGGGGGTACAAGTGCTATACGAGACCTCCACGAGACCTCCTTGCTGGCTGGGTTGAAGGTGATGGCTGTGGTGGAGCCTTTGTGCTGAGCTGTATCTTGACCTGGTGGCAGCCGCAGATGGAGGTGGAGGCAGCTGTAGTGATGCTGGTCTGCTGGTCCTTGGTGGTGATGGCTCTGGTGAAGGCCCTTGAGCCACAGTAGATCTTGACCTGGGGGCCGGCACAGATGGATGTTGTGGCTGCTGGATAAACGCCGCCTGTGTGCCACTAGGCCCAGACAGCTGTGAAACCTCTCTGTAAAACAAATTGAAATGTAGGACAATAATTACAACTAATTTCATTGAAATAAATTTCAAGTAAAATGTTGCTCAAGCACAAATAACAATGCACACATAGAAAGAAAGTTTGGGAGGTTGGAGAAGGAGTCTCTCTCTCTCTCACTCGCACGCACGCACACACACGCGCGCGCGCACACAGAGGTATTTCCAGTTACTTTACATTCAGTATAAAATCACAGACACACATATACAGTGGGGCAAACAAGTATTTAGTCAGCCACCAATTGTGCAAGTTCTCCCACTTAAAAAGATGAGAGGCCTGTAATTTTCATCCTAGGTACACTTCAACTATGAGAGACAGAATGGGGGAAAGAATCCAGGAAATCACATTGTAGGATTTTTAATGAATTAATTGGTAAATTCCTCGGTAAAATAAGTATTTGGTCACCTACAAACAAACAAGATTTGTGGCTCTCACAGACCTGTAACTTCTTCTTTAAGAGCCTCCTCTGTCCTCCACTCGTTAACTGTATTAATGGCACCTGTTTGAACTCGTTATCAGTATGAAAGACACCTGTCCACAACCTCAAACAGTCACACTCCAAACTCCACTATGGCCAAGACCAAAGAGCTGTTAAAGGACACCAGAAACAAAATGGTAGACCTGCACCAGGCTGGGAAGACTGAATCTGCAATAGGTAAGCAGCTTGGTGTGAATAAATCAACTGTGGGAGCAATTATTAGAAAATGGAAGACATACAAGACCGCTGATAATCTCCCTCGATCTGGGGCTCCACGCAAGATCTCACATCGTGGGGTCAAAGTGATCACAAGAACGGTGAGCAATGATCCCAGAACCACACGGGGGGACCGAGTCAATGACCTGCAGAGAGCTGGGACCAAAGTAACAAAGGCTACCATCAGTAACACACTACGCCGCCAGGGACTCAAACCCTGCAGTGCCAGACGTGTCCCCCTGCTTAAGCCAGTACATGTCCAGGCCCGTCTGAAGTTTGCTAGAGAGCATTTAGCACAAAGGGTATATAACAAAGTATTGAGATTAACTTTTGTTATTGACCAAATAAATTCTTTAAAAATCAGACAATGTGATTTCCTGGATTCTGTCCCCCCATTCTGTCTCTCATAGTTGAAGTATACCTAGGATGAAAATTCCAGGCCTCATCTTTGTAAGTGGGAGAACTTGCACAATTGGTGGCTGAATAAATACTTTTTTGCCCCACTGTACATAGGCTACATCTGATTACAAAGTCTCATCTGTACAGGACGGTAAAATAATCACAGGCACACATATAAATAAATCAACGACAGCCTCATCTGTACAGAACAGTATGATACAATAATCGATGGCAAAACATGTCACTGTAGATGTCTCCGTTGTGGGACGAATACATGATTAATTTAATCATCTACACATGTAATCTCACTTTTACACACCAAAATAACGTTCTCACAGAGTAAACGTTTGCTAATGGAGTCTATTTTGTCCCAAGTTCATGAGTTCATGGTGGGTAGGTCCTTAGTGATTTCTCGATGTCCATTGGTCATTTCAGACCATGAGATTTCCTTGACGGACACACGAATCCACCAATCCCACACAGTGTAAAGTCAAGCTGCTTTGAGCGGCCATATTGGCTGCTGTGCCCTGGTCTCAGTCTCACAGGAGATACTGCTGGAAAGCTACCCTTCCAGCGATTCCGCGGATATCTGAATCATGTTTCTACTCCTTATAATCGAAAATATATGATTAATTACGTAAATTATGCACGACCACCGACTCCAGAGGGTTAATGGTCACTCGGGGTGTAACGGTTCACAAACATTTCGGTTCGGGACGTACCTCGGTTTTTAGGTCACGGTTCGGTACGTTTTCCGTACAGCAGAAAAAATGATCACAAAACAACATATTTTTGCGGGGTTTTTAATAATTATTAAACTGTCAATATTCACTCAAATAAATACACAATATAATAAAATAAACATTAAGGTGCAGCATTTCGATGAACTGAAATAATGTGTATTTGAACTGTCAAGCAGCCAGCTTGACATTAGGACTTGCTTGTCATTGTATGTTCATGTTTCCTTTAAGAGAAATGAACTTGTCCACATTGCTTGGCGAAAGGGCAGATCTGCTGCACTAATGCTGCGTTCACACCGGACGCGATGTTAATATTCGCTTCGCTCTAAACGCTAGAGTTTCACCGCGGCTTGCAGTTTGTTATATCGAGTCATTCAAAACAGACATACCGTTGACGCGCAGCGCCGCTGACGGACAGTTGAGGTTGTTTACACTTCCATGCAAGATCGGTTTGGTTATTTCTGTCCTTAACTATGGAGGAACAGCTATTGCTGCTTTGTACCTTCTGTGGAAGTGTATCTTATATCTCCGGGAACCCACTCACAGCCACAACGATCATCTCTTCCATCTTTACAACCAATCAACGTCAGAGGGAATCCCAACGCTGAGTGGCTTTCGCGAGAACGCGTCACGTGAATTTGATACTTGAGTTGAAAAATTGTAACTCGCGTTTGACGCGGCCCCCTTCAATCGCGTGATTCGCGCCGCGTCCACCGCTTCATGCTCGCCGTCGGAGTGAATTTGCGTATGTCCGCGTCTCTGCTTTGACTTTACATGTAATCGCGCCGCCCCAAGCATCACATCGCGTCCGGTGTGGACGCAGCATAACAATGTCTCCTGCTGTGGAGAACACCCTCTCGATTGGGACAGAGGTAGCAGATACAGCCAGGTAGCGCTTTGCTACCATGGCAACACAAGGATATTTAGCGTATGTAATAGCTTTGGCTCGCTCTGAACTTTTTGTGAGTGGTGGAGGCTTAAATGCTAGAGGGAGTTGGGTTTGCATTTGTCATTTTTCTTTTGGTACCGCGATACGAATAGTATATCGTTACACCCCTAATGGTCACACACACAGAGGAAATGGCCTCTGCATTCAACCCATCCTAGTACCAGGAGTCTAGAACTAGGAGCAGTGGGCAGCTATTGTACAGCGCAATGGGAGTGAGGGGGATGTCCGGTGCCTTGCTCAAGGGCACCACGGCAGGGCCCAGGAAGGACCTCTCCAAGTGTCAGTCCACACTCCATATTTAGGTCTGGTCGGGGACTTGAACCAGCGACCCTACAGCTCCCAGTCCAAGCCCTTACTGACTGAGCCCCTGCCGGTCAATATGTTTTTGGCATTTTGAAAGAGCATGTCGAGATACAAGTCTATTCTATTGCTGATCGAATGGTTTGTGCCGCACGACATGACAACGTTTTAACCTGATCTGTTTCCACGTTGTTTGCGTCACCAGGGAAGAGCCTGAGGGTGCCGGAGAAGGTCCCCTTCAGGATGACCCACAACATAGAGACGGCTCTGGGAGTGACGGGGGTGGAGGGCATCTTCAGGCTGTCCTGCGAACAGGTAACGGTCCTTCCACACTGAACTGAACTGGGTCGTGCTTACAGTTCAGGACTTCATCGTTAAACCATTTGTGAACTTGCTGAAGCCAAAGAGTGTGATTGGATTAGTTTTGATATTTTTTTGTTTTTTTTTTACTTGCATTTTAGGAAATTAAAACTTTACTGGGAATACACAAAAGGAAATTCTGTCAAAACTTAAGAAATAACATTAAAAAAATGAATCATTTGTGGAAAGCTGAGGAATGTTACCTTTTGAGTTTGATTGAAAGTTTGCCACACATCTCCTGAAAGTTCGTTAACGTTTTTTGATATCAGTATTGTATCTTTTTGGGCTTCAACTACTTTTTTAGTCAACTTGTCATGTATACATGTGAGTCTCCTGACACCATCATCCCTTGGTACTGTAATACATCAATAATCTTCTCCCTTGTACTTGGACCTTATTGCATATATTAATAGTTTGACACGCTCCCCATGTATCTGTCCCTTGTCCCACACTGGGCTCCTCAGGTGGGATGTGGTAAGGACCTCCTCTCTCGATAGGAGGAAGAGAAACCTGGGCAGGAAACGGCTAACAGCATGTTCTGGCAATGATTCTTCTTTAGCTTTCATCTCTAACTTGAATGTTTACCGGCTCTTGCTAAATGTTTCCCGAGTGCTGAAGATGATGGTGTGATTCCAGGTGGTGCAGATGATGCGTCGGGGCAGAGAGACCCTGCTGACCCTGCTGGAGGCCTTCGTTTACGACCCCCTGGTGGACTGGACGGCCGGGGGGGAGGTGGGCTTCGCTGGCGCCGTGTACGGAGGAGGAGGCCAGCAGGCTGACAGCAAGCAGAGCAAGAGGGAGATGGAGAGAGACATCACGCGCTCCCTGTTCTCCTCCAGGGTGGCTGAGATCAAGGTGAGGTCCCACAGGAGGTCCTCCACTAGCTAGCACTCATCGGCTGCAACATCCAGTCTCCGTCCGGCCATCTGCTCATTGATGGCCTTTAGGCCTTTGTTATAATAAAGAAAGACACGGCATGAACATGCTTCTATTCTCATGTCTACATTGACGTCACCAGCGCTATGTACACACTACAGGGTGTCCGCGGGGTCTTAAAAAGTATTAAAAGTTGATAAATCAATTTAGCGAAAATTAAGGCTATTACAAAGTATTAAACGGCATTTTCCAAGGTATTAAGAAGGTCCACAGCAACGACAACATGAAACACCCTTTAATTTACTGAAACGACATGTCGGGAAACCCCCTCAAGGCGGCCCCATGCATCGCGTGCCATAAAATGCTGCATCTTATTAAGTTTCGTTGCCTTGCTCCGCTCTGTGGGGGGGGGAGGTTTATCTGCTGGTGGACTACCTGAGAGATATACAGCAGGAGAACACGCCGTCCACCGCGGAGAATAAACAGAAGGGCGACCATGACAACCATGCTCCGGGGTCTTCTTCGCTGCTTTTGGTGTATTTTGTGGCGGCAGCAGCGCCACTTACAGGCCTGGCATATGTACTACAGCGTTTCCAGCGGTCTAGTGTGAACGGACACGTTAATGAATCGAATGCGTGTGAACGGAAGACTTTTTTGCGTTTGCGTTTTACTGTATGCGTCCTCGTGGGGCCGGGGTCTAAGCCAAACTATATCCGGTCACAGAGATCTGCTATTTTAAAGTAAGGTCAACACATATCGACCCTAAATATAGTCTATATTAAGAACGAGAAAAGTCTTAACATATATATTGTTTTTTGTAAACATATGACAAATGTGTGAGGGTGATGACGTCAGAGCATCGTCCTATGTGCCGGGCTTGGCCCCGGACAGCCCCAGCCCAATTTAACCCCTGGGTATTTGTGAGGGAGCTCCTATATGGCATTACCGCTGAAGCTCACCAACGTTTCATATATTTCATAGTTCAAAGTTTTGTCAATTGTTTTGTTTATTGGACAAATACTGGTTTCTAATGGTTTCGGAGGAGATTTACTGGAATGAAAGAGCACAGAGTCCAGAAGCAACAAAGCAGCATGCTGCATTAAACCTGACCTTCACAGAGAGGTTGAAGTTCATGTGGAGAGGAGGCTTCAGTAGTCTGTCTGCACTCTATTTAGTTGTGCTGTCTTACAATCAATATAGTAAATGTGAGGTAAATGTAACCGGTTAGAACTCGAAGTTGCGATGAGGTCTTAAAATGTATAGAAAGGGTCTTAAAAAGGTCTTAAAAGGTATTAAATTTGACTTCAGGATTCCTGCATATACCCTGCTTATGTGTGTGTGTGTGTGTGTGTGTGTGTGTGTGTGTGTGTGTGGTGTGTGTGTGTGTGTGTGTGTGTGTGTGTGTGTGTGTGTGTGTGTGTGTGTGTGTGTGTGTGTGTGTGTGTGTGTGTGTGTGTGTGTGTGTGTGTGTGTGTGTGTGTGTGTGTGTGTGTGTGTGTGTGTCAGGTGAACTGGTTTAAGAATCGAGACGAGATGCTGGCCGTGCTGCCGCAGGTGGAGGAGGCTGTGGAGGAGTACTTAGTCCTGCAGGAGCTGCTCTGCCAGGGGGAGAAACTGCAGGCAAAACTACAGGAGGAGATGGCCTTCCTGGAGGGGGCCGAGAACCATCAGGACCACCTGATCCTCACCCTGGAGCACAGGTCTGACACACGGCACTATACTATGTTAATATTATATTCCAAATCCATGTTAGATGAATCTTTAAGTCATTTTACATTCAGATTGTAGGACATTAAAAAAACATTACGGTTAATATGTCCCCTCAGTGCAGCGGAGCAGCTCATATGAGTGTATTCTGAAAGGGTATTTACCCCCCCCTTCCTCCCCACAGGTACTCTGAACACACCCAGCTGCAGTCGAGGCAGCGCACCGTGCAGGAGGCCATCCAGAGCAAGCTGTCAGACCTGGACCAGTGGATCTCTCAGTACCAGGCGGCGTTCTCCAACCTGGAGGCCACGCAGCTGGCCAGCCTGCTGCAGGACATCAGCAGCCCCATAGACCTGGGTCAGTCCCACAGGAAGTGATGCAAGCAGCAATGTGCAACTTCTTAAGGGCATTTTTGCATAAAATTGCTGCGTCTCAATTAAGAAACTCAGTGAACACTGATGCAGTGATTGCATTTGAACGCCTCTGTTAGCTAGCAGCCGTATGGTTTGCAGTCATCAGACTGCTCAATTAACCCTTTGAATTGGGGGCTTTTTTCAAATCCACTTTAGTGGTACATTTATTAAATGGTGAAGAAAACCCACATGTTAAACTTTTATCTGTAAAGCAGCCACAATCACGGCTTATCGTGTAACGCCGTAATGTAGCCAAGATGGTGGTCATTGAGGGCACCATTCTGATTCTTATAGTGCATTTTGTCATATTCAACAATGGGATGCACTCCTAACATTCAAAATGGCAATTGTTGCACAGAAGTACATACATTGATTCACAGGCACTTTCCCTCAGTCTTGTCTTAGGCTTCTGTTGCGTGATGCCTTTATTATTGAGTGTTGACTTTACATTATAGAAAGTAGTGGGAAAACTTTGACAAAGATATCTAATAACTCCAAACTTTTCTCCTGGAATACCACTGCCCTGTTCATGTGTTTACCGTCTATAAGTCAGTGTGGTGGAGTAGTATTCTTAAAGGTGCCACATGGAGCGTGTTGTATTGGTTGTCTTGAGCTGTGTTCCTGATGGTCCCTCTCCTCAGGTCCCCCCAGCTATGTCCCAGCGACAGCCTTCCTACAGAACGCGGGCCAGGCCCACCTGATCAGCCAGTGTGAGAGCCTGGAGGCGGAGGTGAGCGCCCTGCTGCAGCAGCGCCGGGGGGCCCTGCGTGGCTGCCTGGAGCAGCTGCACAGCTACGCCACAGTGGCTCTGCTGTACCCCAGAGCCACCCTGCTGCTGCACCGCGCACACCAGTGGAAGGCCTGGCTGGAGGAGCTGCTGAGGGACATGACGGTGGAGCACTGCCAGCTCATCTACAGACAGTAAGCTGCTCGGTCCCTTTTCTGCATGCTAACATCGGGTTCATGGCTTATAATTAGTGCTGTCAAAATTATCGCGTTAACGGCGATAATAAATTTTTTGAATTAATTGAGTTAAAATATTTAACGCATGTGCAGAATGGCCCGCCCCATACGTGCCACCAGTGGCAGCGCCAGGGTATGGCTGGGGTAGGCTACACCCATATAAAGAAATGGCTTAGCCCCACCATGAGACACGATGTTAAAGTAAGCAAAATAAAGTCTGCCAACTCGTGGAGTAAATTGCACAGACAGCAGTTAGTCAGATTGATTTCAGTAGCCACGGTTTTCAAAACTTTTGTCACGTAGTGATCGTCTTCTCAATAGAACATCTTTGATAACGGCGTGGTGTTGTTCTCCCGACGGAGAATATTTTTGCTGTAGTACAGGGGTGCACATAACTGGTACGCAGGTTATGTAATCTGAAATGCGTACCGTCACTTGTGTCACAAAGCACATTTGCGTACCGACGTACTTGTGAAGCTTTTCCAGAAGGCGGTTAGATCACCGGACGACAGAGTCGGTCTCCGTGTGCACAGACAGGCTGCTGTTAACGACGGTCTGTACAACGGACTTGTGCCAAAACTACGCCAACCGGCTGCGGGGGAGACTCCCCCCTTCACTGGAGAACTGCGCTAAAACAGCTGATCACAACGCGTTCACACTCTGTGGTCACGAAGTACTCCACTAGCCTCCCCTCCGTCGACTTTCCTGAAGTACTCCCCCGTTGATAGAAATCAACACGTAATGAATTAAGACCCCACGGTTTGATGATTGATAGGTGTGTGGGTTGTCTTTCATTTTGACATGCAGAAAAATGTTATAATAAACATAGATACTGTATGTTAAATGGATATATCCGCCTTCTTTCATTTATCTTTCCATTCCCACAACAATATACATAAAGAAATGGCATATTTTGGACATAGTTCGAATGGTGATTAATCATGATTAATTAATTTTTAAGCTGTGATTAATCTGATTAAAAATTGTAATCGTTTCACAGCCCTACTTATAATAAACTGTTACTATTGGCTCATGATAAACTGTTACTATTGGCTCGCGCTGAATGAACGAGCTGGCTAACCGTGTGTATAAACACACACCTGGGGGGCTCATTGTTTAGAACGTGAGTGTCCAACACACGGGATGGCTTTGCAAAGTGTATATATTAAATTGAAGACATTAACTGCAATGTTCACAACTTTGATGTATTGTGTATGTATCCATTTGACTAGGCAGGCGGATAACTGAACCTTCTTCCTTATAGGAATCAATTACTACATGTAGAAATGTATGTCAAATAATTTTCTACATCTTGACAAGTTTTTTAGGTCCTAAAGTAAAATACCATGTTGTTCAGTTCCAGATACTAAGAAGTCTTGTTGAAATGGCCCTTATGTTTCTTTAATGTCAGGTTGTTCATAATGTTTTTGTAAAATCATAGTTCCTTCATTGTGAACATTTTCAAAATGTATTTTTTGCACAAAAACCACGGGATCAATTTGGAGTTGTCATTATTTCTAGGTTATTATGCTATGATTTGACTGGTCCGGCCCACTTTGAGAACTAATGTGGCTGCATGTGGCCCCTGAACTAAAAGTGAGTTTGGCCCCCCCTGGTTCAGGGCCTGGTGCCTCCTCCCATCATGTACGATGCCCACAGCTTTGTTTCTCCTCTTTTTACAGGTACGAGGTGCTGTTCGCCCCGCAGCCCCCCGCCGCTTCCTGCCAGTTCCTGTCCAGTGTGGAGCTGACTCTGCAGCACCAGGCGGCGGAAACCAACGAGCGCGTGCTGCACCATGCGGAGCGGCTGAAGGCGGAGGGCACCACGGCAGCCGCCTGCGAGGAGCAGCTGCAGGAGATCGAGCACTGCATCAGCGTGTTCCTGCGGGAGAACGGGGAGCCGGGGGCCCTCAGCCTGGCCGGCATCATCACATCGGCCCTGTGCACGCTCTGCAGGTTGGACAGATACTTTATTTATCCCAACGTCGGGAAATCATTTTGTTCCAGCAGCAGCAGTGTCAAGTCTTCCACAATGTCATATGTTTAAAAGATTCAATAAGATACAAATATATTAAACATTAAAATGAGCAGCAAGTCGACATGTCTCTCATTCTGTGTTGGGGTAGAAGTACTCGGATCTAGTTAAAGCTCATGCTACAGAGTACAAATTACTCTGTTATAAGTAAAAGTACTGCATTCAAAATTATACCCCAGTTTATTTTGATGCTCATACGTATTTACTTTTGCTTAAGTAGCAGAATTAAAAGTACTCATTATGCAGAATGGCCCATTTCAGCAACATATATTTTTACAAGTATCGGTGCAATAATGTTTCATTTCACTTGGGTCAAATATGGGGTTTCTTTGAATATACAGTAGTAGCATAATATTAAAATAGTTATTAGAGTTATTGTTTTAGTATCACCAAAAAATTGCCAAAATCATTATTCAGCTGTATTACTAAAGCTTTAAAATACCACCATCACATCTAATTAGACCTCGTCCTTCAGAAATGTGGTGCTTCCATAAGGGGAAGAAAGTTTCCTGTGAACAGGAGTGACGGAGGTTTTGTTCCAGGAGGAACCTGGTGATGGAGGGCGCAGCAGCCAGTGCAGGGGAGCAGCTGGTGGACCTGATCTCTCGGGACGGGGCCTGGTTCCTGGAGGAGCTCTGCAGCATGATGGGAAACGTCAGCACTCTGGCTACACTGCTGCAGCGATGCCCCCTGCTGCCCCACGACCTCGACCTGCCGGCACCTTCAGCCACCACCCAGGCCGTGTACCTGGCCAACGCTGTGCACACCTGCTTACAGGTGGGTACACTCTCAAAACAGTGTGTAACTGAGTGAGAATCGGTCTGATGTTGCGAGCGCATTCCGAGATAGCATAGAAAGACTACCCTCTATTGGCTTTCAGAATTTGAAACTATTATCGCCATATTCTGACAATTAATATATTTTGGAAGTTTGTAAAGACAGGGTGTCAACTTCAGTGATCACTGTCTCCTCGCACTCTGATCAGCACCGCTCCCCCCTCCCTACGTCTCCCTGAAGTAAAGAAAGACAGACTGATGGTAACACAGCGGGGGTTTTCTTCTGATTTATATATTAAAAAGAAGCCTTGGCTTTCAGAATGTTAAAATAATATCGCTTAATTCAGCAATGAGGCTACAAATAGTGTCAGCAAACCTAAAGGCCTTTTTCTCAGTGTGTGTGTGTGTGTGTGTGTGTGTGTGTGTGTGTGTGTGTGTGTGTGTGTGTGTGTGTGTGTGTGTGTGTGTGTGTGTGTGTGTGTGTGTGTGTGTGTGGTGTGTGTGTGTGTGTGTGTGTGTGTGTGTGTGTGTGTGTGTGTGTGTGTGTGTGTGTGTGTGTGTGTGTGTGTGTGTGTGTGTGTGTGTGTGTGTGTGTGTGTGTGTGTGTGTGTGTGTGTGTGTGTGTCGGGGTCCATGCGAGTGATTTTGATAGAGCCGGTCACAAAGGTCTCTGTCAGAGCAGCGGGTCTGACTGTCTCTCTCCTGCAGGAGCTGAACACCAACTTCCGTCAGATCATCTTCCCGGAGGCTCTGCGCTGCATGGTGAAGGGAGAGCCCACCCTGGAGGCCATGCTGGGGGAGTTGGAGCAGCTGGTGGAGCAGAGCTCTGACGGGCTGGGCCTGCAGGGCCTGGTGGACAGTCTCATGGCAACTACAGGGCTGGAGCCCGACGGGCACAACCGCTGCCTCCACATCACCAGGTGAGGAACGGCTTTATACTGGAGTCAAATCAGACAGTGTTGGCTTAAAGTGGACCTATCATGCTATATTTGAATAATGTATTGCAGGGCCATACCTATATAAAACATGTCTGTGAAGTATTTTTTTCAAAATACCAAACAGATCATGCATTTTAGCCATGCCTCATTTCACTCTATTTGCTCTTTTCCAGCCCTGTTTTCACAAGGGCTGATTCTTTGGCAAATGAGCTGCAGCTGACCACGCCCCCCTGCAAAGGAGGGGGGCGAGGCACGAGCGTCATGTTACCATGCTGTTACCATACCACGCAACCCCCTGATTGGTGGAGAGTTGCCCATATAGGCGGAGCTCCTCGTCACTGACGTCAGACTATTTTCAAATCTGGATCAGTCTGTATCAGATCCGTTGCAGCCCCGTTTTTAGAGATTTGGGTATGGAGGAAAAGAGAGAGGGTTGTGTTTTCTGTAGTGCTGTCAAAATGATCGCGTTAACGGCGGTAATTAATTTTTTGAATTAATTGCGTTAAAATATTTAACGCATTTAACACATGTGCAGAATGGCCCGCCCCATACGTGCCACCAGTGGCAGCGCCAGGGTATGGCTGGGGTAGGCTACACCCATACCAAGAAATGGCTTAGCCCCACCATGAGACACGATGTTAAAGTAAGCAAAATAAAGTCTGCCAACTCGCGGAGTAAATTGCACAGACAGCAGTTAGTCAGATTGATTTCAGTAGCCACGGTTTTGAAAACTTTTCTCACGTAGTGATCGTCTTCTCAATAGAACATCTTTGATAACGGCGTGGTGTTGTTGCAGGAAGTCCCGACGGAGAATACTCTTGCTGTAGTACAGGGCAGAGCCATATAATAGTAATAATATGGCTCTGGTACAGGGGTGCACATAACTGGTACGCAGGTTATGTGCGTAATCTGAAATGCGTACCGTCACTTGTGTCACAAAGCGCATTTGCGTACCGACGTACTTGTGAAGCTTTTCCAGAAGGCGGTTCGATCACCGGACGACAGAGTCGGTCTCCGTGTGCACAGACAGGGCTGCTGTTAACATCGGTCTGTACAACGGAACTGTGCCCAAACTACGCCAACCGGCTGCGGAGGGAGACTCCCCCCCCCCCCTTCACTGGAGAACTGCGCTAAAACAGCTGATCACAGCGTTCACTCTGTGGTCACGAAGTACTCCACTAGCCCCCCCCCCCCCCTCTGTCGACTTTCCTGAAGTACTCCCCCGTTGATGGAAATCAACACATAAAGAATTAAGACCCCACGGTTTGATGATTGATAGGTGTGTGGGCTCTCTTTCATTTTGACACGCAGACATTTTTTAGAATAAACATAGATACTGTATGTTAAATGGATATATCCGCCTTCTTTCATTTATCTTTCCATTCCCAACAATATACATAAAGAAATGACATATTTTGGACATAGTTCGAATGGTGATTAATCTGATTAATTAATTTTGAAGCTGTGATTAATCTGATTAAAAATTGTAATCATTTGACAGCCCTAGTTTTCTGTCACTTGTGAGTTCCCTGATGCACCGGGGACACATATTCATGTATAAAAGACGTACAAAGGTGCATTTTGCATGATAGGTCTTTAATTGATCGAAAACCTTCGAATGGGACAATGGCGAATTTTATTGCAGAACTAATACAAAACAATCACGCCAAGTTGATCAATGTGAATTTGCATTATCTGAAAATGTATAAATATCCTCACATTGGTTTTAAAGGGTCCCTATTCTGAGGTTGGGGTTCCCCTCTCCTGTGGTGTGTTCTCTGGGTGTTAGTGCATGTAAATGGTGTGCAAAGGCTCAAATCCCTGTGTTTTAACATTGAGGCATTTAACACAGTAAAGGCACAACATACAAATATCAACGTGAACATTGGCATAATAGGGCCAGGAAGGTACCGACTTGCACCATGTTGATTTGGGGCTCTTAAGGATTCATGATTGTTTGATTGTTTGATTTTCACAAAGGAGTCTGACCAAATGTGTTTGTTTGTGCTCAGGATGCTGCGTGCCCAGTACTCTGAGCTGATCCAGCCTCGCAGTATGGAGGGGCCGGGGCCGGACACGCCCAAGATGTCTGCGGGGCAGATGCTGTTGGTGGCCTTTGATGGCATGTTCACTCAGCTGGAGACTGCCTTCGGACAGCTCACAGAGAAGGTAACCCTTAGCCTTCTTGCAGATGTTAGATAGTAGTTTTATATTGAGATTTCCCATCCTCAGGCTTCCATTCTAGATTGTTTGTATGACTAACAGTTATTTGCGGTTACCTTCATTCCCTTACCACATTCTCCTCTTCCTCACCTTCAGCTGAGCTCGGTAGAGCTGCCGCTGGCCTGGAGGAAGGTGGATGTCCTGAGGGAGGCTCGAGCCACGCAGCTTCACTTCTTTGACAACCTGAGTCAGAGACAGCTCATGGAGGAGGTGTTCTTCCTCAAGAGGCTGCAGACCATCAGGGACTTCTTCAGGCTGTGTGCCTCCTTCGCTCAGACTCTGTCCGGTGAGACTTCTGCACTGATACAAGTAGCTGAGGACTCACAATGAACTCAGCGAGTTCTTTCAGACCAATGATCAGCCCCCACCCACTCACTGATGACCAGCCACATGCTAAATACATAAGAATTTAACAATTTAACATTTATTTTTGTAACGTGTTGAAATGCTTGAAAGAGATTTTCACGTTTTGTTCTACGACATAAAATACGTCAGTAAATATCCCACTGGTGAGTGTCTGAAGCTTTTGGGCATCTGACAAACAGTCGGTTGCTAAAACACCATGCCAAACAGCAGCTGCTTTAACTTAGCGGGTGTGAAGTCATGTGACTGTTGTAGTTCCTTTATAGCGTTAGCTTTTACTTCTGTCGATTGCATTTACGCATCAATATTCATAACGATTATTAATATGTGGAGATGATCCTGCTAAACAAAATGTGTAAGTATCAGACATTTTATTTACTGCAATAATTCTGAATTCCAATGGAGAAATTCCATCGCTTTTTTTTAGGTCGCCCCTGTAATGCTAACTTCCGGATCACACTTTAAAGCTAAACTTTATACAAGAATTGTGGAAGACATGTTTGATTTTCCCCTCATGCAGCAACATCACAATGTTCAGACCAATTCATGCTGTACGGGAATATTTACCATTGTTGAAACTTCGCTCATCATCTCATGTACCTGCTGTCTAAAGAGTGTGTGACATCTTGTTTGTTCAGGTACCTGCCCCCCCACTGAGGATCTCATGCCTACAAATGGCCCTCTTGCTCTGGGTAAGCCTCTGTACCGGCGGCCCAGCGCCTCAGGGCCCGGCGTGGCGGTGGTGAGCGAGGAGCAGATGACCCGCCCCATCAAGGCCTTCACGGCGGAGTTTGTCCGGCAGATGCTGATGGGTCTGCCGGGCCAGGCACTGGGTCTGGCCCTCTGCAGCACCCTGTCGGCCCTCGGCCTCGACGTGGTGGCTCAGGTGGAGGCCAAAGACTTCGGAGCAGAGAACAAGGTACAACAGAGCCCGAGACCTTTGGTCTAATGTACAGGTATGTTGTACATGTGATAACATGTACCCCCCCGCACTGGGTGGAAGCCCAATATAGTTGCTCTGATGTTCATGACATTTGGTATCAACATTGCTCTACTGTGAACATATTACAAATGGGCTTTCATTAAGCCCCTGTCACACTGTCCCGAAATTGACACCCGATGGACATAATATGTTACATACATGATTTTGTTGTGCAATAAAACAACCCGATGGACACACGATAAAGGAAATGTTCAAATTCGGCTGTGATGGTAGCAACATCGGGCCATTCGTGAGGGCATCTAAGCCATCGTATGACCGCCGGTGGAGTTTCTCAGGCTCCGGCGGCAACTTCGTAAGGCACTCGTGAGGGCATCTTGTCAAGTCGTGTTATCATCGGTGCATTCGCCCTCACTCTGATCGGGGCGAATGCCCGATGGCACCGAGGATAACAAGATGCCCTCACGATGGCCTTACGAAGGGCAAAATTGACACACGAATTCAACATGAAAATGAACCTCCTCAAGGTCCTTCGGCTATTTTTTGTCATGCCAAAGATTTTGCCACCGCTCACGAAGTTGCTGCCGGAGCCTGAGAAACTCCACCAGCGATCATACGAAGGCTTCAGATGCCCTCACGAACGGCCCGATGTTGCTACCATCAGAGCCGAATTTGAACCTTTCCTTTATCGTGTGTCCATCGGGTTGTTTTATTGCACAACAAAATCATGTAAACATATTATGTAAATAACCCAATTTGGTTCTGTGAAACTGAAAAGGATATAATATATTATTTTGAAGGCGAGTTGACAGAAAGTTGTTGTTGCTATGGAAACAACATGAAGGCGAAAACTTAATATCTTCTACATATAAAGACGGATAAAGTAAAGAACAAAGTCTGAAGATATCAGTACAGTATCATAGTACTGTAACATAATTGTTTTTGGTACTTTCGTTGCAGTTGTATGTCTTAAATGTAATGTAAATGTTGCCTTCGTGTGTGGTTCGGGGCCATCTTCGTGCGAAATTCACAATTCCATATTCGTGTGTCCATCGGGTGTCAATTTCGGGACAGTGTGACCGGGGCTTTAGCCACACCCTCCCAGAAGTTGGCCATTTGGATTAATGTGCAATTTTTTCCAGTCTTTTTATACCAAACCTTTACAAACTTATCCTATTGAGTAGAGTGTAAAAAAAAAAAAAAACCATTTCACCATCAAATGTGAAGTTGCTTTGTCAAAAGAAAAATCAAATACTCGAGCAATGAGGTTTTCACTCAAAGGAGAACATTTTGATGATATGCATGTGTCAAACTATTCCAAACCAATTGCATATGGGTTTCAGCGGAGGGTCAATTTATAGGCATACATACAGTCACTTTGTGAGTTGGGACTCGGTGCACTTCATCTTCTGAAGATATTAAACTCTTGGCTAACAAGGGATTGGCTGGGTACATTTGCTTTAAAGAAGGGTCTAGTATTCAACATGTGTAGATATCTGCGATGGTCAGTGTGTGAGCAGTCCCCTGTCTGCTCTGTCTGAAGGTGCCTCTGGATGAGCTGTGTAAGAAGGCGGTGGAGCAGAGCCTGGCGTCAGGGCGGGTCCCCCAGCTGCTGCTGAACAGGGCCACGGTGCTGGCCTCCTCCTACGACACGGCCTGGAAGAAGGTGGACCTGCTGAGGAGGCTGGACGCAAACCTGGAGGCCGCCAAGGCCAGCCTGCAGAGGAGCCAGCTGCACATCGCCATGTTCCAGGTACACTCAGTCACCAGGAACATATTAATCTCATCACTCACAAGGCTCAGGATTTGTACTTAATTGTTTGTGTAGTAATAATAATACAAAATATATTTATTTTATTGGACATTCTAACTTTAATCATTCCATTTTGTTCAATGTATCTTTTACTTTATTTCATTCTAAATGGAGCGATTGTAATCAGAACCTAATTTCCTCCGGGATGAATAAAGTACTCTATTTCTGATCAACCTGTAATAGATGTGAGCTAGCAAGCTGAGTTAGTGATGTCGTGTATTTGAAAAAAAGGTTACAGACAAAAGAATAAATAGTCAGCGCAGTGTCTTTCATGTATACATGTGTTTTTTACCCTGAATGTTACCCCTTAGTGGCAGCATGAGGATGTTCTGGGCCCCAGCAACCAGCCTCTGAGTGTCAGCATCCCCCCGCGCTCCGTCATCCTCAGCAACATGAAGAAGAAACTCTACAAGCTGAGTCAGGATGAGGGATCCATCGTGGCTATTCAGGTCAGTATCAGAGCATGACACCGTACTGCGTGTCATCCATCAATCACATGCCCCTCCCCTTTAGAGATGGTCCCATACTGGAGCCTTTATCAATTTAAGGAAATGCCAAACTATAAAGCATGTATTTACACCGTGACCTAAGATTTTCAACGACATAAGTAGCTCCGTTAGGTTGACAATAAAGACCCTTGAACCCTTGAACCCTTGAACCTTGAGCAATAGCTGGCACTTGTTGCCAATGATTGTAATTTGGGTAAAAAGGAAATCCTTTTTTTATTTTTATTTTTTTTGCTGAATACTAAAATGCAGTTTGACTGTGTCTTCAGGAGAAGCTGGCGGCACTGGAGGCGAGCATCGAGCAGCGCCTGAAGTGGGCGGGGGGGGCCAACCCAGCGCTCGCCCCGGTCCTGCAGGACTTTGAGTTGACCATCAGGGAGAGACGCGCCATGGTGGCCCGAGAGAACCAGCGCACCAGCCAGGTAACACTACCGCTCCAAGCCCACTGTGAAACTTCCATCAGTGTTTTTTAGCAGCCCCAGCACCTGATGGATGACCCATGTTTCTGATATTTTTCCCAGGTCACCTTCTTGTGCTCCACCATCCTGAACTTTGAAGGCCTCCGGACCCGCTCCCCCGAAGCTCTGAACATGGACGCCGCTCTGTTTGAGCTGCTGAAGCGCTGCCAGCAGACCTGCTCATACGCAGCCCAGTTCAGCAGCACTGTGTCTCCACTGGAGCTCCAGCTGCTGCACCGACTGGTGGGTGACCTCCGACCTGCACACAGGCTGTATACTGAGCTGCAGGAATGAGTCGTGAACCTCTTCCGGTTCCCTCTACTCAAAGTCAATGTATTTGTAAGCGTTTTTGGTTAGATGCCTGGAATAGGGTCTGTGGTTAAGACAAGCCGAAGAGATCTTTATGTTTCGTTCTGCAGCATAAAACACATCAGTAAATACTGGTGAATCTGTGATGATAGGTGACCAAATCAACGACTAAAAGTAACGTCCAAATGTAGCTGCTTTTAGCATCGAGGTGGTGATGCACTGCCATGCGTTTGTGAGGTCATTTCTTCATTACAAGATTAGGCCGTTCCCTTAAGGCCCGGACACACCAATCTGACAACAAAGAACTGACACAGACGGACCCCGACTGTTGCGTCGCCTCGCGTCTCTGCATCTTGGCCAAAGACTTTAGCCGACGGCCAAGAAGCACGTACGAACTGCGCATGTGTGAGTCGCAATAACTCTCCTTACCAGCAGGCGGCGGTAGTGTGTATTCATCATTCAAAAGAGGCAACCGGAAGACAGACTGCGTGATAACCGAGAGAAGAAGAACAGACTGCATGATATAAACAAACAACAAATGGCGTGTGCGTTCCATGTTCACTCTACAGCGAGAAGCTCACGGGGCTTTCCCGAACCTGAGTCGAGAGCTGGAGGTAAATGAAATCTCAGATTTGCCTTCTTAATAGTTTGTTTGGGTCCCTCACTTCCGTTTCGCTTCTCATGCACTGATTCGCTAGCTGAACAGCCAATCAGAGTGATTTCTTTTGCCGACTGCCTTGGTTTTCGGCCGAAAAGGCGTCGGCCCGGCTGAAAAGACCCGACGGTGCGGGACACACCAATCTGAGTGGGGCGTGTCGACGCTCATCGTCGGCCTGACGCCCGTGTGTCCGGGCCTTTACATGTCAGACATTCTTACAATGATAACATGTTAGTTATAATGCGATGATTCAGGTGCAAGAGAAAACAATACAGGGGTAGGCCTGTCGCGATAAGCAATGAATTGACTTATCGTACGATAAATACAAATGAACTCGATAACTTTTCTGACCTCGATAAATTGCCGTTTAGAAGAAGAGAAAGAGAAGATGGACCTTTATTAATCTCCCAAGGGGGAAATTCAGTTTCCACTCTGTCGTACACACACGCGTTTTTATACAGGTCATACAGTACACACTTTTTAGAACATGCACAGACGTATACAAATACACACCGTTATATGCACACGTGCGCATGCAGCTAAGAGGTCAGAGAGGAGGCAGCCAGTCTAGCCGGCGCCAGTGAGCAGTTGGGGGTTAGGTGCCTTGCTCAAGGGCACTTCGGCAGTGGCCCAGGAGGTAAACTGGCCCCTCTCCAGTACCAGTCCACACTCCGTATTTGTTGGTCCGATCGGGACATGAACCGGCAATGCTTCGGTCCAAAGTCCGATCTCCTACAGACTGAACCACTCCCGCCCCTTTTGTTTACATAAGGATGTGACCGGCCCCTCTACCGGCCAGGCGCGCTGTGTCTGCCGGCGAGGCGTGCCGTGAGGGGCGGGGCTCACACACAGCCAGGTCAGGACACTCCGCGTGCAGCAGTGGAGCAGACAAATGAACAATATAGAGACAAGCAGGAGACAACGTGTGGCTTACTCGAGGGGCATTTGAAGTTAAATGGACTCCATCTCCGGTGTGGGAATACTTTGGATTTAAGCATTAAAACAACGAGGCGAACCTACGGACTTGAATGAGGCGGGCGGTGTGTCGCATTTGTTTAAAAAGGTAGCAACAAAAGCTAGCAATACGACCAACCTTAAACTGCACCTGAAACACAACCACCCCATTCCGTGTTCCAGCTGGGAGCAACACGGCAGCTGGAGATGGAGAGCCCCCACCTTCCCGACAGTTTACCATCAAAGACGCATTTGCCCGACAATATGTTGCTGTTCCTCGCTCGAAAACTTTGAAATACGGATTTGGATATGGCCTGTTGAGGCATCTGGGTCTGTGTATGGACAGTGGACTGTACACTTGACTGCTGTTTTAAGGAGGGTTGTTTTTGCTTGTGAGACAATGTGTGCTCATATTTATTTATTTATTTAGATATATATATATATAATTTATATATAATTTATATATTTGAATATTATTTCACATTTAATTTGCAATGTTGAATGTTCTGTTTGAAAGGATGTACTTGAATTATTATGATATATTATCATTATGTCAGTGGTCTAAAATGGTCTTACAACGGTGCCGACAATATTATTGTTTATCGCAATCATTTCCAGGAAAATGTATCGTCCAACAAAATGAATTATCGTGAGGCCTAGATGGGGGCCCACTCGTTAAAAAAGAAACTGCCCTATAGCTGAACTAGTCGAGAGAAAGTCCACACCTTACTTTATCCTCTCTGTTGATCTGTACAGAGCCCGGGGCTGGACCTGCCCATCGGCAGTGCTGATTGGCTGAGCTGTGCCCAGAGGCAGCTGGAGGAGGAGCTGAGCGTGGAGCGGAGGACTCAGGAGGAGCGGGAGCAGCAGCTGGAGTCCTGCGGAGAGACCCTGCAGCTGCTGGTGGACTCCATCAAGACCACTCTGTCCAACCACAACCGCCAGCTGGCCGACGTCAAGCACCTGCTGAGAGCCATGTCCAAGGTAGGACAAGACTCTGACCTGACCTCTGACCTGCACTCTGACCCGTACACGACTGATGCATCTGCATGTCTGTGAACATTTAAACAATTCGAAGTGAAGTCATAACACTTAGGACCTTATTTGATTTGATACAAGGATGCTCACTCATTTGCGTTTCTGTGTTATTTCTCCAAACAGGATGAGGAGGCGGCGCTGGCGGACGGGGAGGAGGTGACCTATGAAGGCAGCGTGCGGCACTTCCTGTTGGAGTACAAAGCCTGGCAGGACAACATCCAGCTGGTGCTGTTCACGGTGGTGCAGGCCAGCGGGCAGCCTCGCAGCCAGGAGCAGCTGGAGCTGCTGGAGGAGATCCCCCCCACCCTGAAGGAGCTGCACGCCCAGAGCCAGAGGTGCTCACACACACACACACACACACACACACACACACACACACACACACACACACACACACGCAGTATACATCCTGTGCTAACACGGTGTGTGCTCCTCTGCAGTGTGTACAATGGCCTGGTGAGCTTTGCCTCCCCTCTGGTGACCGACAGAGAGGGGGAGTGTTCCAGTCCTGTGTCTGCCGCTCAGACCAGCTTCGCAGCAGGTAGGACACTGCAGCCGTCACATCCAGAGATATATAACCCAGTGAATGATCTCCTCTTGTAGATTAGGCAATACAAACTGTCACTGTTCTTATTTTCCTTAAGTATTGGGGCAAAAACTTGGAGCATGACATGTTGCTGTTCCTAGCTTGCGTGCCATTGCACTTCCTGTGCTGTGACTGTTGTCTCAATGTTCATATGGTGCAGCTCTCTGTCAACACAACACATGGAGGAATAGGCACCCCCAGGTTCATGGTTAGGTTCCTACGTTAGGCCTGACTGCTTCATGCTTTATTAAACCTGCCTGAACTGAATTGGCTGCCGTCTCCGATATCATGCAAGTATGTTTTTGAACTGTCATATCTGCTTTTCCTCAGCTGTTAAATGCAGTGGGGTGAAGACCCAGCCAGACTCCATGTCCCAGAATGCACGGAAGGCTCTCCCCCGTAACCTGGGAACCCCCACTGACACCCCCCCCAGCACTCTGCTGGTGAACAGCAAAGGCCTCAACCCCAGCCCCAAGAGGGCGGTACGGGACCCCAAAACAGGACGAGGTACTTCTTCACTGACTGACTGCTCATATGTGACCCGCTCTATCGGAATCAGTCGGAAGTCCCAACGGCTCATTTCAAAATAAACGTGGATTTGCGTAAAAAACAAAGTCTTGGCTTTCAGAATATGAAACTTTTATTTCCAAAACCACACGATAAATACATGTTTGAAGCTCGTAAAGGGAAGATGACAGGCACCTCTCACTCGCCACTCTGCTGTTCCGCACGCCGCCCCCCCTCCCTCCGCTGACATTATGAATGTAAAGCGTATAGTAATCATAGATAACACGGCAGGGTCCGTTACAGTTTGTTTTCATCTGGTTTCAAATAAACAAAGTCTTGGCTTTCAGAATATTAAACTTGTTTCGGCAAATTCAGATGATAAATACAGCTTTGAAGCTTCGGCATAATTACAAGCGGAGAACGGAGTAACTTGACGTCACAGCAGGCATAACAACAGCCGGTGTTTCTCGTGAGGGTTTTCCCCGGGAAACAAACACAACACACACAAACGCAAAAATACACACACACACACATAAATACACACTCGGGAGCTTCTCCCAGACCAGTAATCCAAACGAAAATATCTTCCCTCCGTACTATTTTGATCATTTGCTGATAACCAATCAGATGGATGGATTCCAGAGAAGAGGAAACTTTGAAGGCATTTTCTCAAAACGATGACTCGGTGACAGTCATTATATAATGTGACATATTTCGCTTAATATTTGGAGTCCAACAACAATCCTGATATCATTAGAAAGCTAGGACTCTCCTCTTTCCAGCAGTGTATACAACTCAACATGTGTCTATTACCCCCCCCCCCCAGGAGCAACACAATGACGCTGCTCAACCTTTAACTACCCGTTACATGTCCGTCACCCTCACAGCGTGACTAAACAGACGTTTGAATAGAGATGTGGCTTTCAGACTTTGAATAGACATGCCAACACATGTTGTCAGTTATTTAGAGAAGGTTGAGGCAGACTTTGAATACAAACAAATGAATGAACGCTCCATATTGATTGTGTTGCAGCGGTCCAGGAGAGGAACTCGTACGCAGTCAGTGTGTGGAAGAGGGTGAAGGCCAAGCTGGAGGGCAGAGACATCGACCCCAACAGGAGGATGAGCGTCACAGAGCAGGTCATTTCATCATCATTCTGGATGCTGTCTGTCCGGCTGGTCTGAAGTCCAGGCCCTGAGAGCCTCAGGGTGGGGGTTCTGTCTCAGGCACTCTTCTGTGGCATCATTCCATGCCCTTGATATCAGACGGCAGTTGCTTACACGGGTTTGCTCTTTGTTAGCACTTAGTCATAGCATATTGTAGCATAGTCACAATAGCGTGGCACGCTACTTTTACTATTTGAATACATACTACCACGAGTCACTCTTTTTCAGCGACTAGTGGCACTTTTGTCTGACTCGTTGTTTAATGAACTAGCTAACAGGCACCTTAGACCAGTGATTCTCAAATGGGGTACGCGGACCCCTGGGGGTACGTTGGGGTACTGCAGGGGGTACGTGAGATTTAAAAAAAAAAAAAAAAAATTAAAAAAAATTATCTTAGTAAAATAAGTTAAATAGAAAACACAATTGTATATAAAACATTCCTAGAACCACCAAGAGGGTCCTCATATAAACATGTCAAATGTGTGTATTGTATTTTATAGTTTTTCACAATAACATATGACTTAAATTGAAAAACTCCTTGGAAAAATCTGTTTTATAAAAGTGTTATGTTATTTTTTTTCATGCATAAAATGAAAATATCCTTAGTTTGTTGTAATGCATGCACGAAGGAGTTAACACATCACACACTGAGGGAACATCACTTGTAATTATTCATATAGGCTTTTTCGATCAAAAATGTTCGGGATCGGTCAGGGGGTACTCGGCTGAGAAAATGTTTCAAAGGGGGAACACTACTGAAAAGCACTGCCTTAGACGGTACCTAGAATGAGACCTCCAGGAATGTGTTGAGAAAAGCAAGTCATTTCAAAGTGTGTGTGTGTGGCTGATCGGCTGGAAGTCTCCGAGTCGGGCATATTGTCAGTACTAATATTGATGATCTGAGCCGTGTCTGATGCTCATGTGATGGTTAAACGTGGTCTGAATATTAATGCTGAGTCACTGTTTCAGGTGGACGTGGTGATCAAAGAGGCCACCAGCATGGAGAACCTGGCTCAGCTGTATGAGGGCTGGACGGCCTGGGTGTGAGCGCCTGCTCCTTCATGTCTTTGTTCCAGCGAAGGCTTGGAGATCCACCAGAGTCCAGCGGGTCTGGGGTGTCGGAACAGCAGCACCGGGCCACACTGGGGGGAGCGAACGGGAGGTGGATGCTCAATCCGCCTCCCAAACTCCTGGGCACCCAAACCGGTGCAGCGACCTCGTAGCACCGCTGCAACCACACCCCCCCAACCTCCGGCGAGCGGGCTAACACACGCTTTGTGGGCCTGCCGCCCCGCCCTCCTTTCTGGGGTTTGACCAGGCAACGCAGTGCCGGATGGGGGGAGGGGGAAGGAAGGCAGGCAAACGCCTCCTCACCCTCGACTTAGAAACACCTTCCCCCCCCTCACCTGCATAGCTCACCGTCAAGTTGTACCCATAAATCACTGCATCCTGTTGAGCCAATCAGAGTCCACCTGAGGGCAGGGTGAAGCAGGAAGTGAGCCGCCTCCCTCTGAAGCACACAGCCGCCGCGCTGTGGGTGGGACTTCACCGGGGGGGCTCAGACGGGCCACTCACATGGTCACACTTGTTTTTCTCTAATCTTTTCCGTTGTGATTGGCAGCGGGTCGGCAGGAGCTGAGAGCCACGTCCTTCAGGGTCCTGAATCCACGCCGCCCGGCAGCTGCAGCGGAGGAAATGAAGGGGGACAGTCAACGTGGTGTATTTTGGTTGATAAACAGTCAAAAGTTTTACAGAATTGTTGATTGAGTTGTTTTCCAAGGGAGGTTCCTTGTGGTGAAGTGGACGGCCTGTCATGTGACTAGTTTCTGATGTCTCATCTCGCAGAGCATGAGGTCGCTCCACTCTGTTTCTGCAGTCTGTGTGAGCTCTGCAACTCTTTTGTCCTTCTTTAGATCTGTACATGTTTTCTGCCTTTTTTGAAATGCCTGTCACAAGCTGTTGCTTGCCTCATACTTGCCTCATGTTGCTTGCCCCCCCCCATGCTTGCATTTTATTAATATTGACTTTCTAGTTTTACATTTTTAGTGGGAGAATTTATCTTTTTGGTGATGGTGCAAAATGTTAATTCTTAAAGCTTTTATTGGATTTTGTTGGATGCCAAATAAACATTGAACTATGAAGTGTGGAGTGTTTTAATGAACAATGAGAATCCATTCCTTTGTTCGTATAACTCCAGCTGTTCATACAGCTTCTAGATGTTACTGGGTCTGACTCGTGCCTGCAAACACTGCATCTTTGTCCCCAAACACAGCCATGTCTTTTCCTCATAGTATGTCAATTCATTAAAGGAATTTTGACCAGGACAATTCATAAGTAAAGGAAGGACGGACTGCTCATGTAAAGGACCCGGATGCTGTGGGAGTTCCCTGGTCCCCCTGAGGCTCACGTTCTAGTCTCTGGTCGCAGGTTGCTCTACCTCTGAGGACACTTGGCTCTCCTCGCACATTGTTTCATCTGTAGGATTGTCAGATTGTATCAGTAGCACTTCTTTCTTTTTCTATCTTTACTCGTATCATGAAATGAAATAAACAGTTTAGCATTTTGCAGCCATGGTTACTACAGGGGGAAGACAAAGGCAAGGCACGCTTATTTATACAGCGCCTTTCAACACAAGGCACTTCAAAGTGCTTTACTAAAAGGAGAGACAATAAGAGCATTAAGAAATAGTGCAGTGGAAACGCAAAGATAATAAAACATGAATACAAGTTGCAGTGCAAGATGGCAATCGTTCCATTAAAAGCAGAGGCAGAAAGGAAGGCCTTCAGCCTGGATCTGAGAGTAGTCCGAGTCGCAGCGGACCGGCAGCTTTCTGGGACTTTGTTCCAGAAATTGGGCAATGTCCCTAAAAGCAGTAAACATACCGTTTCATTTGGACAATGTTTGGAACCAAAGTGAGGATTCCATTTTAGCATTATAGATTTAAAATAATTATATATAACTTCCAATAATATCAGTCAATTTTATTTCATAATCCTCACAGTAGACTTCAAAATTGTGAAAAAAGTGTTACAATGTCTTTGTAAACATTCAGCTTAAACGCGCTGTATAAAGGGCAGCAGCCAATCGGAGGACAGAGGACTGTGAGTGGTTTGGATACAAGCTAAATAACATGTCGTGTGTGTTCTGTTATCTTGTGTAAACTGCCCCCCTCAGAAGAGATGGTTCGGAGAGGCCGGCTGCAGCAGGTTAATGATTACAGCGGCTCTGTGTGTGTCAGGGGCAGACGCTCGGGGGACAGCCATGGCAGGACAGCGTGTGTGTGTGTCCGACTTCGAGAAAGAAGCTGAGAAAGTTCTTCCTAAAGCCGTTTATGATTACTACCGCTCAGGAGCTGATGAGCAGAGCACACTGGCTGACAATGTGGCTGCCTTTAACAGGTACACACACACACACACACACACACACACACACACACACTGAGCAGCTCTGTTGGACAGAGTCTTAGCATGATGTTCCAACACATGTACTTTGTGCCTCAGCCTTTAAAGCACAGCAGGATTCTGATGCAAAGAATACCGAGTGGTTGAATCCATTCCACCTCAGTGTCTCTGGGGCCACACCTGACTGTCCTTCGTTCAGCTCGTGAACATGTTCCTCTGGTTCCGTTGTCATTTCTTGTTTTCTGATTTATTTCATATTGTGTTTTGTATTGTCTCAAGCAGCTGTTTTTATTATCCTTGGGACAACATGTGCATCACTTAGCTTACATGTTAATAAAATGTGTGCACGTGAAGGTTATGTTTTGAATAATGTCCCTTCTAGGGGCCCCTCTCACTTAGAAACTGAAACATAATGCTTGAGGCTTCCTTCCTTTGGCAGGAGTTGAGTCCCTTGTGCCATAGCAGGCCCATATAATGTTCCTCAATATACACTATGTATACTTGTGTATAAGTGTGTTTACTAAGATATGTTAGGTATAAAGTACATGATGACCATGTCCATAATCCTCTGGGTTTGTTCTGGGCTTCATATTGTGTGTATAGGCCTACTGAGTGCGAGAAGTACGGTGGCTGACGGGTGCAAACGCGTAACAACGGCCCAAAGCACTTCCATTAGGGCAGTGGTTCCCAATCTTTTTCAGTCGTGACCCCCTTGGGTATTGGAAATATTCTCGGGACCCCCCAACCCGGTTCCCATCTATATTGGTAGGATTAATTGTATATTGTTGTAAAAACATTACATTTTCTCTGCTAATAATAATAAGATACAAAGATCCAACTATAATTGTATATTTTATAATGGATTAGACATGAACTAAAGTGCTTGTAATAGATACTGTGAATTAATTTGGCCTAATTAAAACTGGTTGGCCTTCTTCCATGAGTAGTAGATTTTTTAAATTCAAATGTATTCAAAATATATGAATGAAAGTGTTTCTACTGCAGGTTGCAAACGATCACATCACTTTACCATTCCTATTCCACACTAGTTTATCAATGACTTGTGTGTGCTTGCTGTCCCTCGCAGATCTTCTCAAACCGGGGCTGTTGTTTTGAGACTGCACTTCTCAGTTCATTCTCAATGTTCAGCTTTGATCTGTTTCGTTTTGATGGCAGCAGAAAAGTATGGAGTCAGATTTGGGTCAATATTCTAGCACGTAAAACAAGCTACTCACGAGCGGAAAATGTGCTTTTACACGCGCATAAAATGACTCGCACGCAGATTAAACCCCCGCGAGTGGCTATGCGCTCGCTCGCGGAAGAGACAGCTCTTACTCGCTCGCGGGAGTGTCAGCCTCACTCGCTCGCGGAGTCTGTCTATGCGCTCGTGAAAAGTTTCTAACACTTTGGGGCGGACTTTGATTGACAGCTGCCAGGAAGCCCGGATTTGCCAGTTTTGATAAATGCCTGAACTACCAAGAGCCGAGGAGTGACAGCTGCAAGATCAGTTGGACGAGATTGAATGGTAAAGTTGTCCATAAAAAACTATTATATTCGTAAAGTGTACAGCTAATATATATATATTAATTAATTTGATATACAAAAATGACATTAATTCTAGGAGTGCAATGCTACACTATAGTAATAATATGCATTCATTATGACAATATCATGATATTAGGAGTGTTCTATAGTGTGTTTAAAAAAACAACTACAGAAACACTATATATTATATTATACTATAGTTATACTATTTAAAATAATATAGGAATACTACAAAGATCTAGATACAGAGTATTACTATTGAAATATTATAGGGCTACTATAGCAAATACAATGGCACTACAGAAAAAACTATAGTAATACAATAGCTGGTGAAAAATACTACAGAACACTACAAACTTACTATAGGACACTATACAACTCTTATAGTAATACTATAGTTCATTTATAGTTCATTTCGTAAGGGAGGTGCATACAGCAGACTAGCAGTTTTCGACAGATACAGCCCACTCAACAATATATTGTTTTATATAAAATTAATTAATATATATATATATATATATATTAGCTGTACACTTTACGAATATAATAGTTTTTTATGGACAACTTTACCATTCAATCTCGTCCAACTGATCTTGCAGCTGTCACTCCTCGGCTCTTGGTAGTTCAGGCATTTATCAAACCTGGCAACTCCGGTCTTCCTGGCAGCTGTCAATCAAAGTCCAGTGGCTCCGCCAAAATGCCAGAAACTTTTCACGCAACTTTTCAGACTCCGCGAGCGAGTGAGGGAGCAAGAGAGCTGTCTCGCGGGGTTTTAATCTGCGCGCGAGAGTCATTTTATGTGCGTGTAAAAGCACATTTTCCGCTCGTGAGTAGCTTGTTTTGCGCGCTAGAATATTGACCCAAATCTGACTCCATACAAAGCCTATCTCACACAAGTAGGATGTTGCAAAAGGCAGCATTATGCCCACAGCTCTCTGACCAATGAGATATTTCCGAGCAGTGTTTGTTTACAATTGAATAATAATAATAATAATACATTTGATTTATATAGGTGCACTGCACTTTAAAAACAACGTCATCTCAAGGTGCTTTACAAAGCTAAAAGGAGAAAATAATAAAATGAAAAGATCTTCCCGCGACCCCCCTGCAGTACCTCCGCGACCCACCAGGGGTCGCGCCCCACAACGGAGACCAGGGGACACTAAAAAGTGACGCACACAGCTGGGACCGGAGCGCTTGGTGACTCAAGATTATAAAGCTGGACAACTGTCTTGGTTGTTGGAAATGTAACACAAACGTTTTTTCAGCTTATTTAAAAAATGTGATCACATGACTCCTTCTGATATTACTGTAGATCTGCTGTTAGCAAGTTAGCTAACCTAGTCATTTCAAATATACTGGGTATACAGTTATAACAGATAACAACAGAGACAGTTGTCCAACTTTATAATCCTGAAAGTCACCAAGTGCCCCGTCCCAGCTGTGTGCCTCACTTTTTAGTGTCCACTAGTTTCAGTTGTTAAAGTGTTTTTGTTTTTTTGCTGCTTTTCGTTTATGCAACGCTTTTAGTAAATGTTTGTGTATCTTTCCTAAATGCTGTGCATATGTTGTCAGGTTTTTGTAGATATCCTCATTTTACTTATTTTTGTTTTCTTTACCAATTTATAACTGTGCCCCTCATCAACACACTCTCACTCCCTAAGCGTCCAATAGCGACGTTTGGTCAGTGTCCGTGGCGTCCAATTGTGACGCTCCTAGGCTCCTTCAGCGTCATAAAGGGACGCAAATAGCTTTCAACTGATTGCAATGTATTCCCATCTGCGTCGGGATTTGACGCTCATAGAAGCACGGCATTCGTTTATGTAATGTGAGCGTCCATTCCCAGGAGTAAAGGATGGCAGAAGACACTACACTACCCATAATCCCCAGCTATCGTTTGGACTACACCATGTGCTCTTGACAAACCCCGTGATAGTCCTCAAGCTCTGTGATTGGAGAGTGTGCTCCGAGGGTTAAGCCGATTCTCGAACAGCACTTGAAATGGGATGGAACCATGGCAGACTGTCCAAAACTGGATTTGAACGGGTCCACCGCGTCCCCCCTCCCCCACCCCGTCCCCAGAACTACACATGCTGGCTATTCTGTTTCGCAACATGTTCTCTATGGCACGTCTCTACTGGGAGTTGTAGTTTTAAAAGACGTTTTCGTATTTCCCATAATAAGAAGTTGCCAGTATTAAACTGTGTACATCCCTGGAGGTTTAGGGGGAAGGAAACACTCACATTTAAAACATATAATTAATAAATGGTGCCCATTATGGGCAGTATTAATATATATACCCACATGCCAGCTAAGGTCAGAAGAGCTTTATTTAACAGCTGGTCTTATGTGTGTGACCCCTGTGATAACATTACATTACATTAATTGATAAGCCTGAAACATGCACTTGTCAAGGTTCAGAGGCACATTTTGCAAATATGGCAGTAGCCATCGATCAGCTTAAGATGAGATATACTTTATTGATCCCAAGTTGTAACATTTGCGTTACATCAGCATGTGTAACAGTTAAATATGCAGTTGTGTTTATTTGAAAATCATTTAGTATAATCACACAAATTCTGTGTTTTATATTCAACAATTCTGTGTTCTTTATTTATTGATTGTTCAATACCTGACAAGGCCGGAGATGAAATATCTACATACATCTCATAAGGGTATAATACATTATGTATAATATCAGTTAAAATAAGTGCTTCAACATAGTTAACATTGCTGGAGGTATGCACACATATTGATAGATGTCTTGTAATGCACTATTGAGGAACCTGCAACCCAAGTTTTTCATTCAGTGCAGAACTACACCACAGTTGTGTAGGCCTATATGATATGTCAATAAACCTTAGAAAATCTTGAAATCTTGAAAGGGATGTGCAAAATAGTCATTACATACAGTCTTTAATTAACAATTAGTAGAGAATAACGAGTAATGAATATACTTTATAGGGATCCTATTAATATCTAATAATAAAAATATTGAAATTCAATAACATGCTTTAACCACCAGGTGTCCCTTTATATCAGCTGTGCACCTTTATGGTGTAAATACAGCCTATCTACCAACTGGATCAAATATAAAAGTGAGCCGAATTAGTGTTGATACTGCAAGGAGACGTATTGTGTGAAAATAAATGTAAGATGTTGTTTAATGGCTGATATATTTATGATCCACGTCACGTTTTCAGTTCCTCATGTTTGTCTTCTCATCAGGGCTCTATAAATACAGAACTACGGCAGATATGTAATATGTAATGCAGCCGAACCGTGTATTACAATGCCGTTATGTGATGACTTTCAAAGAGAAAAGCAAGCACACTCGGAATAAGGTATTATTATTATTTTTGGTCTGTTTCCGGTATTTGTTAATGACGGTGTGCTCTGAGATGTGAGCCTGGAATTGCACAGGGGGGAAATAACGTAGGCTATCTTTAGATGCGGATTTTGTTAAACTAATATGTTTAGGCTGTGGACCAACACTATACATTGACGGGGAAGGGGGTAGCAATAAAGATAACACCATTAAACAGTTACACAACATAACAGAAATAATATCGATAGCAGCGTCCCTAGCAACCACCTTGGTAACAATGAAAATGTCGCGATTTCCTGAAGTAATCTTCGTAATAACTAGCAAACTAAAGATCATGTACATCCACTGCACACATAATCTGAAATAACAACTCATATTTCTCGCATCAAATGACATCAAAACGCATTTTAATGGCCAAACTAACTTTAAAATAGGCATTTTACACCCAGAATAAAACGAATTTTGGCCATGTTTTCTTTTTCTGCAGGGAGAAATTTGAAGATCACGTGACATAGACGCCAGCCATCGGAATGAATGGTGAAAAAAACGGGGTTTGTCAAACAGAGCACATGGTGTAGGCCAAATGATAGCTGGGGATTCTGGGTAGTGTAGTGTCTTCTGCCATCCTTTACTCAGAAAACATATTTGTTTCTCCGAATCGAAGGGGAAAAATACAAAAGCATTGCACACAATTTAAACCAATCAATGTTGTGTAATTAACAAGGATAATCTGGTGTTTTTTAGTCGATGAGTAGTGCAGATATCACTGTAAAATCAATCGACAGTAAGAGGAGTACTTACTTCCGGGTGTAAAATTCTCCGTTATCCAATGGGAATGGGTGCTCACATTGCCTTTAAGGGCAGCCGGCATAAACGAATGCCGTGCTTCCATGAGCGTCAAATCCCGACGCAGATGGGAATACATTGCAATCAGTTGAAAGCTATTTGCGTCCCTTTATGACGCTGAAGGAGCCTAGGAGCGTCACAATTGGACGCCACGGACACTGACCAAACGTCGCTATTGGACGCTTAGGGAGTGAGTGTGTGTGAAACGGCACACCCTGATGAGCACTTAGAATATGAGCCCAGACACTAAACAGATTCACATTTTGACATTTAACTGAGTTTATTATATAAATTTTGTTTTTATTTTAATTGTTAAATACTTACCTACTCACCTTAGTTGTTTACGCCCCAAATATATTTGTTGACACCTCTTGGTCTTTTATTTGCTATATTATGTCTGTTTATGGGGAAGGGGTTGGTGTTAGACGGGAAGCTAAACCAGTTCAACCACACACAGCAGACACACTGAGAAGGATGTATGCGGCGGCAATGGAAAATAAATGGATTAATCTTGACAAAATGGAATATCGTTTTGAATTATTTGTGCGTTGAAATCACACCCCCATATGTTGGAAGTGGCTCTAGAAACTTTTAAGCCACTACAACAATATTATGAAGTTTTCTAAAATTGGAGATAGTTCACAGAGAAAGATTAGAAAATAAAAAACACTTACCAAATACCCTAAAACTAACCCTCATTATTAATGGTCCTAAATCATTAATTGAATCAGTCTGAACATGTGTTTAAAGTAGATAAGATGTCATAAACACTGACCCTATTGGAGGGAATACTGAGTGAATATCATTTTCGTTTGGACAGTTAGTCATTCACACACTGAGCTCCCTCACTGACCAGCTGTTAGTCTGAGGCGGATTTAGTTCCAGATGTTAGACTGACCCAGTGTTCCCCTAATATCACTACTAATGTAAAACACTCAACCAATAGACACACCAAACATACAGAATAGAGTTATTGCAAAAGGAATGGGTACATGATGACGTACATTTGTAGGCTGACCCATTGCTTTTTGGGATGTAACAGTAAATAATCTCTGTCATCACACATTTATGATATTTAAACGTTTTTTTCAGCAGGATAATCTCCACATATAAACTCCAACTACAGTGCAGTCACATGACTTCACGTCACCACCGCTAAGCTAAAGGTGGCTAATGTTGGGCTATAAAGGAACTACAGCACGGTCACATGACTTCACGTCACCACCGCTAAGCTAAAGGAGGCTAATGTTGGGCTATAAAGGAACTACAGCACGGTCACATGACTTCACGTCACCACCGCTAAGCTAAAGGTGGCTAATGCTGGGCTATAAAGGAACTACAGCACGGTTACATGACTTCACGTCACCACCGCTAAGCTAAAGGAGGCTAATGTTGGGCTATAAAGGAACTACAGCACGGTCACATGACTTCACGTCACCACCGCTAAGCTAAAGGAGGCTAATGTTGGGCTATAAAGGAACTACAGCACGGTCACATGACTTCACGTCACCACCGCTAAGCTAAAGGTGGCTAATGTTGGGCTATAAAGAAACTACAGCACGGTCACATGACTTCACGTCACCACCGCTAAGCTAAAGGAGGCTAATGTTGGGCTATAAAGGAACTACAGCACGGTCACATGACTTCACGTCACCACCGCTAAGCTAAAGGGGGCTAATGTTGGGCTATAAAGGAACTACAGCACGGTCACATGACTTCACGTCACCACCGCTAAGCTAAAGGTGGCTAATGTTGGGCTATAAAGGAACTACAGCACGGTCACATGACTTCACGTCACCACCGCTAAGCTAAAGGAGGCTAATGTTGGGCTATAAAGGAACTACAGCACGGTCACATGACTTCACGTCACCACCGCTAAGCTAAAGGTGGCTAATGTTGGGCTATAAAGGAACTACAGCATGGTCACATGACTTCACGTCACCACCGCTAAGCTAAAGGTGGCTAATGTTGGGCTATAAAGGAACTACAGCACGGTCACATGACTTCACCTCACCACCGCTAAGCTAAAGGAGGCTAATGTTGGGCTATAAAGGAACTACAGCACGGTCACATGACTTCACGTCACCACTGCTAAGCTAAAGGTGGCTAATGTTGGGCATGATGACGTTTAGTCGTGACGTATTTTAAATTGTAGAACAAAAGGGGAAAATGTATTCAGCTTTTGTTACCCGCAGACCTTATTTCATAAATCTAACCAAAGAACTTCCAAAAATGTTTTGACTTATGATTTATTTCCAAGGTTTAGGACTCTTCACCTCCTTTTTGATCATTTCACAATAGTATAGAAACGTGCAAAATCGAGATTAAACACAGTTTTTTGAGTGTGAGTGTCATTGAATGTGTCACAGCTATCACACAGTTAATCCAGCTTAACCTCTGTTGTTCCGACTGTGTGAAGCAGTCTGAAAGAATGAACTGGTGACGTTGTGCAGGTGGCGTCTCCTCCCCCGGGTGTTGAGGGATGTCTCCTCAGTGGACCTGTCCGTCTCTGTGCTGGGACAGAAGCTCAGCATGCCGGTGTGTGTGGGAGCCACCGCCATGCAGAGGATGGCCCACCCTGAGGGGGAGATGGCCACAGCCAGAGGTACCACGCTGTGTGCTACTAGAAAATGAAATATAAATCACAGTTTTTCATTCGCAGGCTCAGAACAACTTTTAATCTCAGACCCCAATCTAACGCAACCAGAAGATGGGGCCTTGGGCGTAAAGCCAGCCCACATTTCTGAAATTACATCATGACCGCAGCAAATCTGGATCAGCTCCGTTGTTCCCCCGTTTTTTGGAGATGAGGGGTTTCTTTTCTGACACTTTGTCAGTTCCCTGAAAAAAAAGGTGCATTTTGCATGATGGGGGAGCTTTAATATTATTACTTTGAACTAACATAATAGAAATTATGTGTAATCTGTCAACTTTTTGTATTTACTTCATATTAGGGGAGCTACAGCTCTTATAAAATACAACAGAGCTAGTCAACACAACTCGTCATCCATGCCACACATTTATAGAGGGTGGAAAATATGTTATATTGTGTTTCTACCCAGCATGCCAAGCAGCAGGGACAGGGATGATGCTGAGCTCCTGGGCCACATCCACCATAGAGGAAGTGATGTCAGCGATGACAGCCACAGGAGGCGGGGTCATGTGGCTGCAGCTCTACATCTACAGAGACCGAGAGCTCACTCTGTCATTGGTCCGCCGGGCAGAGGAGGCGGCCTATCAGGCCATATTTGTCACCGTGGATACACCTTACCTGGGGAGGCGATTGGATGACATGCGCAACCGCTTTAAACTTCCCTCACACCTCAGGTAGGAACCGATTACAACAGCAGGGGAAAACTGTACCATCAAGTCCACAGTGTCCTAACTTTTGTGTGTGTGTGTGTGTGTGTGTGTGTGTGTGTGTGTGTGTGTGTGTGTGTGTGTGTGTGTGTGTGTGTGTGTGTGTGTGTGTGTGTGTGTGTGTGTGTGTGTGTGTGTGTGTGTGTGTGTGTGTGTGTGTGTGTGTGTGTCCGTGTCCGTGTCCGTGTCCAGCCTGTCTAACTTCTCGTCAGCCTCCCTGGCTTTCTCTGAGGGTAACTATGGCAACGACAGTGGTTTGGCTGTTTATGTTGCCAAAGCGATAGACCCCACCCTCTGCTGGGACGACATCACATGGCTGAAAAAACACACACACCTACCTGTGATCGTCAAGGGAGTCCTAAATGGTATACACACACACAAACAATTGCTTACCCCGATGAAGGAATTACCTTCAATCAACGTCAATCAACTGTGTGTGTGTGTGTGTGTGTGTGTGTGTGTGTGTGTGTGTGTGTGTGTGTGTGTGTGTGTGTGTGTGTGTGTGTGTGTGTGTGTGTGTGTGTGTGTGTGTGTGTGTGTGTGTGTGTGTGTGTGTGTGTGTGTGTGTGTGTGTGTGTGTGTGTGTGTGTGTGTGTGTGTGTGTGTGTGTGTGTGTGTGTGTGTGTGTGTGTGTGCAGCTGAGGATGCTGTCCAAGCTGTGAACTATGGAGTCGATGGTATCCTGGTGTCCAATCACGGAGCTCGACAGCTGGATGGGGTTCCTGCCACGGTCAGTGTGTGTTTGTCTGTATATTGTTCTTTTTTTAAATAAATAAATGTTTACCTACAATTATTCCATGTTGTATACTAACAACAGACAAACAAACATTGTAACTGTTAATTCTAACTAACAAACTGCTAGCAGGTGTAACCCTTTAAAGGAAATGTATGGTGTTATTCTCGACCTTCCCTAAAGTGTGGTGCAGCAACAGGTCCTAAACCCGCAAATGAGTCCGCATTTTAGTACTTCCAGTATCCAAAGTCTCGAAGTCAACGTTTTGTTTTAATTACATTTACCAAAATATGGTCTGTGGTTAACATAAGCTCTCAAGATTTTAAAGTTTTGATCTACAACATTAAATAAAGTAGTAAACACCACAATGGTGTTAGTTTGAAGCTTCTATCAGGGTTGCCAACTTTGGGTACCTGGCTGGAGTGAGATGTTGATATCATGGGTTTAATTACACATTACGCACTAAATGACTGCTATCGTGTCAGCAGCTGGACCTTAGCAGGATATATATATATATACAAATACACAATATTGAACACAGACTATAAAGGGCCCAGTTTCATTCACTAGTGAAAGTCAAACACATGTTTGTTTCCACTGTTTTATTGTGTGCATAGGCCCGATAAGCTATTAATTAACTTATCGTAAGATAAATAAAAATGAACTCCATAACTTTTCTGACCTCGATATATTTACATTTACATGAGGATGTGACTAGCAGTTTGAAAGGATGTACTTGAATTATTATTATATATTATCATTATGTCAGTGGTCTAAAATGGTCATACAACGGTGCTGTTAGCAGATTTAGACTTATACCTTGTGTCTGAGAGTTGGCAACCCTGCTTCTATGTGTCATTAAAGCGGCGGTTGCTAACAAGTGACTAAATTAGACGACTAAGCGTTATCACGCCCAACATTAGCCACCTTTAGCTTAGCTGTTTGATTTGATTCGATTTCTTTCGAATGTGTAAAACAATAATGCAAAAATTTTACATGAGAATTATTATACAATACAAAAAATAAGCAGTGTCAAATTGATATACAAAAATATTACTCTACTTACTACCTTTAGTTTAGCGGTGGTGAGGTGAAGTCATGTGACCAGGCTGTAGTTCCTTTATAGCCCAACATTAGCTGGCATAGAGTGGTGCAGGGATGACGTATGCCGACCCAGAAGTAAACTGCGCTCGGGTTCCCTCGACTAAAAAGCAGTGGGATTTCTCCATAGGGTTTTGGAAAATAGCTTGAATTATGGTCTCTGGAAAACGAATCTGTTAGATAAACGTCACGTTTTGTTCAGCCGGATAATATCCACATGTCTACCCTACTTTATCATTTTCGAATCATAAATCTAATCGCCAGAAGCAAAATGCTAACGTTATGCTGTACACTAACTACAGCCGAGGACAGCAAGGTCGCATGACTTCAACGTCACGCCAACTCAAGATCCATATTCAAACATACAGATTGTAAATGGAACAAGTTGAAGTGTTTGTCTGAACACTTTGCAGGAGGCAGGGACTTGCTTTCAAGCAGAACAGGGCAAACAAACTTAGAGGGAGTGTTTTACGTGTTCGGCGTAATGACGTACAACGGCCTCGACAGCTTCTGTCGTCCTATTCAGCCACTTGGTAACAACCATCGTTTTTCAGACACGTCAACTCTTCAGAAATCACCCGTGGGGTCACTGCTGATGTATTTAATGTCGTAGAACAAAACGTGATCCGTCTCTTAAATGTGTGTCAACCACAGACCTTATTTCCAGCTATTTTCCTAAATCCTATGGAGAGATCCCATTGGCTCTGAGACGAGGGAACCAGTAGTGGTAAAATGCTATCTCACTTCCAGGTTTTAGGACTCTCACTGCAACACTCTATTGGCTTAGCGTCGGTGACGTGAAGTCATGTGACCGGGCTGTAGTTCATTTATAGCCCAACGTTAGCTTTTTACTTAAAGGTCTCCTATCATGCAAAATGCACTTTTTTATGTCTTTTATATATAAATATGTGTCCCCGTTGTGTAAGGGAACTCACAAAGTGTCAGGAAACAAAACCCTCTCTCTTTTCCTCTGTACCCACATCTCTAAAAACGGGGCTGCAACGGAGCTGATCCAGATTTGCTGATATGACGTAATATCAGAAACGTCGCTATGAGAAACAATGCGCGACGTATTTTGAAAGTAATATGGTCTGTGCTAACATTAGCAAGCATCGCTAACACTCAGAGCTAACCTGTACTGGAGAGAGTATGTGTAAAAAAGCAGAAACAAAGAGGAACTCGCCGCAAGAAAATAAGTATTTGAGCTCCATACTGTTTCAGAAATAATCCTTGAAGTGGTTTGGAACATGATATGGCGTTTCATCACGGCAGCATTTAGCTGAGTATCTCGGTAGAATTCTGAGCAGGCATAAGCTCCCCCCCTCTTTTTTTCACACGTTTTTCTCTAAAGCTACAGACCCAGAATCAGCACTTCTCTAACAGGGCTGCACTAGAGGGGTATGAGGCAGGGCTACAATGGGTGATCTGTTTGGTATTTTGAGCAAAAAACTTCATAGACATGTTTTTCATAAAATGTTTATATATCTGAGACCTATAATATATGCCTAAAAATGGTATAATAGGAGACCTTTAAAAATCATGTTAATATGTGAAGATTGTCCTGCTGAACAAAACGTGTCAGTATCATAAAAGTTAGTTTGTCACACAGATTATTACAGATTATTATACAATACAGTTTGACGCGAATAAAGGATCCATCTTGATGGAGCTATGTGGCTGTGCTATGTTGGGTTAAAATGATGTCACAGTAGTTCATTACATCGTTGCCATGCAGAGCAGTTAGGCATCCTGCCTACATTGATTGAGTACTATCTGCCGAGGAAAACAACATTGATAAAAGACCTGGTACCAAAGTGAGTTGAGTCGAACCATTTGATTGAAACGGTTACAGCAATCCTGCACTCCAGAACATTATCTTTTGGTTAGCGCAGGTATTATGCCACTGGTCCAAAGCCACTTCTGTAATGACTTGAAGTGACAGACCCAAGAGCACAGCCCAGAGAAACACAGTGTAGTAGCTTTACTAGATTCAAGGCAGGCAGGGGTCACAACCAGAAGTTCAGTGAACAGGCAAACAATTCCAACAAGGGGCAGGAAAGGGCATCCCAAGTTAAACAAGCAGAGGTATGTATTTGTTTTTCTATTTTATTATTGCAGTTTGGAACAGTGGAACCGTATGTTACAGAGGAAATATGATTTAAAGGCAATTGTTACACAGAACATTCTTTTAGTGGCTTAGTTTTAATCCTAAAGATTAACATTGTAATATCGAGTGGAGCAGTAATTACTTATTTGTGTAAGCCCATCTGAAAGTCAGCATGGAAAGGCCTCACTAAACAATACGCAGTGGGTTTCTTCTCATTGGATTTTGGAATATTGCAGAAAATACGTCTATGATACTTAATATGCTTTGTTCAGTAGGATAATCTCCACATATTAAAACCAACATAAATGCAATCGCCATAAGTGAAGAGCTAACAACCGCACAACCGCAATGGCTAACGTTACCACCGCTAAGCTAAAGGCGGGCTAATGTTCGGATTTATGACGTTAAGTCGTCTCATTTAGACACTTGTTAGTAACCGCTGTTTTTGACACCAAAAAGCTACAGACATCCACCAGTGGGGTATCTACAGTTTTTATTATATACTGAAGAACAAAATGGGAACATTTGTACAACTTGCACTAACCACAGGCCTTATTTTGAGAATGTAACCAAAAACTTTAAAAAAATGTATGGAGGAATTATCCCTCCATACTTTATTGTGAAATAAATGAGTGTGTGTGTGTGTGTGTGTGTGTGTGTGTGTGTGTGTGTGTGTGTGTGTGTGTGTGTGTGTGTGTGTGTGTGTGTGTGTGTGTGTGTGTGTGTGTGTGTGTGTGTGTGTGTGTGTGTGTGTGTGTATGTGTATATAGCTGGATGTGCTGGAGGAGGTGGTGGAGGCGGTGCAGGGGCGCTGTGACGTCTTCATGGACGGAGGAGTGAGGCGGGGGTCAGACGTGCTGAAGGCTTTAGCTCTGGGGGCCAAGGCAGTCTTCATCGGCCGCCCCGTGCTGTGGGGGCTCGCCTGTCAGGTGAAGAGCCACACCCCCAAACACTCATAATCATAAAGTGAAACTTAATTTCTCAATGAATTTGACACATTTTATTACTTTTTATTTATTTGTCCAAACTAAAATCGTATGCTCTTAGACTTTAATTTCATTAAGATTTGATAAAAAAAGATGGTGTGTGTATCCAGGGGGAAGAGGGAGTGACAGAGATCCTGGAACTTTTTAAAGAGGAGCTACGACTGGCTATGGCTCTCTCAGGTAACACACACACACACCACACACACACACACACACACACACACACACACACACACACACACACACACACACACACACACACACACACACACACACACACACACACACACACACACACACACACACACACACACACACACACACACACACACACACACACACACACACACACACACACACACACACACACACACACACACACACACACACAAAGACATTAGAAAAATAGTTGATATGTCTACAAATGGTGTGTGTGTGTGTGTGTGTGTGTGTGTGTGTGTGTGTGTGTGTGTGTGTGTGTGTGTGTGTGTGTGTGTGTGTGTGTGTGTGTGTGTGTGTGTGTGTGTGTGTGTGTGTGTGTGTGTGTGTGTGTGTGTGTGTGTGTGTGTGTGTGTGTGTGTGTGTGTGTGTGTGTGTGTGTGTGTGTGTGTGTGTGTGTGTGTGTGTACTGTAGGTTGTCGTTCTGTATCTGAGGTCAACAGGTCTCTGGTCAGGAAAGCAGACTTCACTTCCAGGATATGAGAGATGAACCTGCTGATGAGGCAATATTATACTGCTATTTGTCATATTATTAAACTATTTTTGTATCCATCCGTGTTTTTTCAAATGTATTGTAACAACTGGTTTTACCTAACCAGTTAAGCCCAAAGCCTGTTTTCCAGGTCTCAGGCTCGAAAATGACATTCCCAGAACAAATGACTATATCTTCCCTTCTAAAAGGGTTAAATTAATCATCTTTTTCCTCAAAGCAATGATAAACCTGTGAGTTGGATGTAGAAGAGTCAGAATTAATAGATTTATTTTTATTTTAAAGTAATTTCAGATTGAACATAGTAAACATTTTTTAATTATAGTGTCCTTCCACCCTTGAATGATGGGATAGTAGACTAAACGCTTTAAGAATCCAAACTATAACATATAATAAGTACCCTGTATCAAGATTGATGCAAAACAAGTGACATTTGTTCTTTTTAGAGAGGTTTAGCAAAAAAAGAACCACTTCTGGGTAGGGTTGGGAACCGAAACTCGGTTCCAGATGAGAACCGATAACAAAATGCCGGGTACCGGGTACCCATACAAAATACACAATTTCGGTTCTGCTTAACGGTTCCTAAACGCGGTAGACCCTGTATTCCACCGGGTCCGTCTGCGCCGCGGTGACCCGGTGGAATACAACCAGGGTAAGGGCGGACTGGCCATCTGTGTGTTCTGGAGAATCACAGAATGGCCGGTCGTCAGCGGGCCGTTGACGGCCGGCACCGCCCTGCATTTTTTTAAACGGCATCATGTAAGTTGCGTCGACAGAGGTCCACAGTTTCCCCACAGCAAGGCTCCCCCCGCCCTGCCGTAGACAGTTCACGAGCTCAGTCACTTCATAACACCAAAGATGGGTCGTGCTAAACGCTCTGAAGTGAGGCTCCACTACACTAAAAAATAAGGCACAGCCTGTTAATAGCTTGCCAAAGGCATAGCTCAGTTCAAATAAAGCACAGCTATTGTACAATACATTTGTATTGCATGTATATTTTTTATTTGTAAAAATGTCAGTTAAAGCTTAAAAAAATAAAGATATTTCTGCTATCTAAACATTTCACCTCTTTCTTTTACAATTTTGGAATCGAAACAGGGAATCGATAAGAACCGGAATCGATAAGCAGAACCGCAATCGGAATCGATACATTTCAAACGATACCCATCCCTACTTCTGGGGTCATTTGGGTGGATTTGCCATATCTCTGGGACCCATCGGTCAATTTTGATGATTAACACCTCTTTTGAACCGTTAGAGCCAATAGAATCGAGAGGGAAGTTCCTAAACCCACCTACACGTTACCATTGAGGAGTGAGAGTGATGCGCACGCAGCTTGCCCAAACCGAAAGCTATGTTACGTTCTGAAAACTGAAAACTAGGTTATAGCCATAAATATGATGATGGATTATCAGTAATCATTTCAAAGGGACACAGACACATTGGATTAACCTTCAGCAGTGTTTTTATCATTGTAATGCCATTGAACAGAACTTTTGATGAGAAAACAGCAAAGGTAAGACATACTTGCCGTTTTGGCTCCGTAAAGCTACGTGGTGTGTTGTCTGGGTTTGCCTTCGCTGCCCTGAGTTTTGGTCGCACAGTGATGATACTTACACCTCTAGAATCTGTGGAATCCCAGCTTTAATCTGATATCTTTTTTGTGGAGATCCGATAAGTAATAAAGTATTTATACCGTGAGTTAGGGCTAATTCAGAGGCTTGATATTACCCTTGTGTTTCATTTAACTAAATATGGTTAATATTGTCTGATAGCTGAGTTTCTTCCCGTTAAGTGGGTATGACACATTCATAGTTTGTTAAATGTTAAGAAGCCCTCAGACGCTGTTTCTTGCAAGATGTTGTGTTTTGCCCCCAGTACCGGGGGCATGGGGCTCAACTGGTTAACCTGTTAAGCCCCGAGCCTGTTTTCCAGGTCTCAGGCTCGAAAATGACATTCCCAGAACAAATGACTATATCTACACTTCTAAAAGGGTTAAATTAATAATATTTTTTCTCAAAGCAATGATAAACCTGTGAGTTGGATGTAGAAAAGTCAGAATTAATATAGATTTTTTTATTTTAAAGTAAATTCAGATTGAACATAGTCAAAAAAAGCAAAAGATTGTGTCCGTCCAAAAATAAGCCATTACTTATAGTGAAAACCACCCTTGAATGATGGGATAGTATACTATAACATATAATATTTACCCTGTATCACGATTGATGCACAACAAGTGACCTTTGACCTTTTTATAGAGAGGTTTAGCACCAAAAAAACCACTTCTGCGGTCATTTGGGTGGATCTGCCATATCTCTGGCCCCCCTCGGTCGATTTTGATGATTGACACCTCTTTTGAACCATTAGAGCCAATAGAATCAAGGGGAAGTTCCTAAATCCATCTAAACATTTCCATTAAGGAGTGAGTTTGCCCAAAACCGGAAGCTGGGTTGTAGCTCTAATAGCAGCTAATATGAAATCTCCGGTTTTGACAAAAATGGAATGATGAATTATCAGTAATCATTTCAAAGTGACACAGAGACATTGGATTAACCTTCAGCAGCGTTTTTCTCATTTTAATGCCATTGAACACAACTTTTCAGAAACAGCAAAAGGTAAGACATATTTGCCGTTTTTGCTCCGTAAAGCTACGTTGTGTGTTGTCTGGGTTTGCTTCCCCTGCCACAAGTTTTGATCGCACAGTGATGATACTTATATTTCTAGAATCTGTGGAATCTCATCAGTTAGCTGAGTTTCTTCCCGTTAGGTGGGTATGACACATTCATAGTTTGTTAAATGTTAAGAAGCCCTCAGACGCTGTTTCTTGCAGATGTTGCATTTTTGCTCCCGTCCGTAGGGCTCAACAGGTAATTATCACATATTTCAAAATTAATAAGCTGAATTTAAATAATTTCATCTTTATTCACTCACTTGAAGTCATTAGCTAGTATTATTACATGTGATGATATACTATTTTAAATGCTTTTTGTTTCACATTAATATTATAACCATCACTATGTTTGTGTTTATAAGGTCATTGTGTTTCAAATACATGCCCATTATGAAGCTGAAGTCATATTAAAATGATAAGGCTGAAAGTTAATATTGTTATTATTAATTATCTGATCTTTGAGAATCTGACAGAAGAGGTAAGGAACGTAAAGGGACAGAAACATTGAATTTATAAAATAGTTTAGATCAACAAATCATTGTTTCATCTTTAACAAGCATACAAGTGTAATGGTTTGTTACTTAAATACTGACAAAATACCCACATGAATATCTTTTATTTGTATAGTGCTGTGTTCACCAGAGCAACCACACTCGCTGCTCGTCTCTTAACTTCTGTTCGGAAACAAACATGTTCCCCGCTCATTTGGATGTAATAACACAAATCAAACACTAGAGGTCACTATGTGTCCACCATTTTTTAAAGAGTCTCTGGAATGTTCCTCCTGCTTATCAAGAGCTCATATCAGATAACATATTTTCTTCATGGTTGCTACATTGTATCTATGGCCCTTTCTCATTTCATCAAATCCCCCTCCTCGACTCCTCGGTCCTCCGGTCGTGACCATGTTGAAGGACATCTAATTTCTCTAAATGCACTTCGAGGATCGAGGATCTCTGGAGGAGCTATGACCGAGGATACACTAGCCTCATCCTAATACCCCTCCTCGACTCCTCCTTTCCCACACTCGCATCCCTTCCTTGCATCTTAGCTCCGCCTCCGTAAGATGCGAGCGAGAGACACGAGGAGGTGACGCGAGGACAGAGGAGTCCTCAGGTATTAATTGGGATGTCCTCGTTCACTCAAACGTCACTCTTAAATGACGTCTGTTAATGATGACATGGGCACAGCTGTTTCCCCTCTCATCGGGCTTAACTGAAGAACCTTTAGAACCGGCCCATTTGTTGTTAAATATTTATTTAAATGAATGAATCTTTCTCTTGTTAGTCAAGGAATTCAATGTATGATGGCTGGTCCTGCTTTTGTGTTCCGTTTTGGTGTAAAATGTAGCCTACATTTAAATAAAAATATAATCATAGTAATGTGAAAGCCTTTTAGAAATTAATTGCACATAATAATTCCCACGGAGCTGTGAGCACTTATACATTTATGTGACGCTTTTCCACTCATCTTCCAGATTTCCTCTGTTGAAATGGACCAGGGTTGTGTTCCGATCATCTAAAAATCAGCTCCTAAATTCTAACCCTATCTCCTATTCCTTGACCTCTGAGTGAAACGTCACGGGGTTAAGGGATAGTGGATAGGAGAATTCAAAAATATCCACTGGATATTATTTTATTAACTGCTTTCATCGCAACGCGCAACACACTCTCACTCCATAATCGTCTAGGAGCGACGTTTGGTCAGGGTCCCGTGGTGTGCAGTTGTGACGCTCCTAGGCTCCTTCAGCATCATAAAGGGACGCAAATAGCTTTCAACTGATTGCAATGTATTCCCATCTGCGGCGGGATTTGACGCTCATGGAAGCACGGCATTCGTTTGTGTCGGCTGCCCTTAAAGGCAATGTGAGCGTCCATTCCCATTGGATAACGGAAAATGTTGCACCCGGAAGTAAGTATTCCCCTTACTGTCGATTGATTTTACAGTGATATCTGCACTACTCATCGACTAAAAAACACCAGATTATCCTTGTTAATTACACAACATTGATTGGTTTAAACTGTGTGCAATGCTTTTGTATTTTTCCCCTTCGATTCGGAGAAACAAATATTTTTTCTGAGTAAAGGATGGCAGAAGACACTACACTACCCAGAATCCCCAGCTATCGTTTAGGACTACACCATGTGCTCTGTTTGACAAACCCCGTGATTAGTTTTCAAGCTCTGTGATTGGTTGACCTCCAACTGCATTCCATATGAAAAAAAACGTTTCGTAAAAGATAAAATCATACTTTATTCAGCAGTGCTTTGAAAGTCATAACATGAATCAGTTTTATTCTGAAAAACCTGAAGTTCACTAACTATTAACTTAATACTTTTATTCTGAAAATTCTTCACTTCCGGTTAGCATTAGCATGTGGCATATGCTGCATTTTCAAACCATGAATCAACGGTGAAATTACATGTGATGTTTTACCATACGCACCAGGAGCGTCTGCGCCGCGCTACGCTGCGGCTGCGACCTAACACACCAGGCGCATTTCAAAACGTTGCGGAAGCGGAGCGTCGTGTGTGCAGCCTCGCAGTTGTTGTTGATTTTGGAATATTTCCTGGACATTTGTACTTCTACAAGTAGTAGGCTACGTAGATAAATGGTTTATGTTTGTGTCTGTTTAAATCGTGTTTATTGTTGTTATTTCCTATGTTGTTGTGTTGTAGACTACAGACACAGTTAATAATAATTGTACTATTCCAGTTATAAACGACATGAATCAAAGATGTGTTGCTGTATTTTAGTGGTAAAAAAATATGCATTCATCATCATAATTATTGTATATATATATAATTTACAGTGCCTGTAAACCGGAGAAGAACGCTGGCATGTATTCTCCTACTTGAAAGACGGTGCTGGGGGGGAGGAGAAGGAGCCGGTTTTGGGTGCACCCCCTCAACCAGCAAAGCAGACAACAAGGTGATTTTCATCACTTCCTGCCTGCGCTGCGCTGCGCCGCGTCAAAAATAGGATTCATCCTATATTTTAGAAATTCCTTGCGGCGAGGAGCTTCTGGGACGCTTCGAGCCGTGGCGCAGCGCGGCGCGGCTGGTGGAATAGCACCCATTGACTAGAGTGGCCGCGATCTTTGCGAACGCCACGGCGCGGCCGTAAAGCAGCGCAGACGCTCCTGGTGCGTTTAGGGGGTTACACTGAGCACACTGGGATTAGCACTCATTTATTGCCACTGAATAACGTTTATTAGGGAATGTTTAAATAACCACAGACACCAGAATGATTGAATTTAACAATAGAACAAGGCAGGAATTGCATTGGACCCGCCCCGCGACGACGCCGGCCAATAGGAGGAGACCTCAGATGACAACAGGAAGAGCAAGCCAAGGATTGACCTCTTCTACCTGCTGACCTGGACTGACCGGTCGGATGAGGAGAGTGCCTCCACTCGCACATTTCATTTTGTACACCACCGCATCTTTTGTGTAATTAAATGCTGTTAACTTTTATAAGCTTCCCTTGACTCTTTTCAGTCTCTCCTGCCTTCAGGGTTCTAGAATACACTAACAACATCTGTCGTAGTTCTTTATTTTTATTTATCTACAGAGATCGGGCTCAGAATAGACCGGAAACTATTCTTTTACCGTTCAGTTTGAATTTCACAATAAAGTTAGTAATATTTTTGTGTTTTTTTAACCCAAACCACCTACTGGTTAAAGCACGTTATTACACGTTTAGAGTATTGCAATGCAGGTAGATTGTGTTGCTTTAATGACTGTTTAAAATGCCTTTTTCTTAATGTCTTTTATTATTATCAACTACTTGTTACTTGTTGCTAGGGACGCTGCTATCGATATTATTTCTGTTATGTTGTGTAACTGTTTAATGGTGTTATCTTTATTGCTACCCCCTTCCCCGTCAATGTATAGTGTTGGTCCACAGCGCAAACATATTAGTTTAACAAAATCTGCATCTAAAATTGTGGCATAGATCTAAGTTATTTTCCCCTGTGCAATTCTCCATTTACTCAACAATAACACATAATTATCCTTGTGTTTATTTATTTGTTTGATTAATAAACACAAGTTGGAGTCCGTCAGGACCGAGGGTCGGAGCAGCTCATTTGCTTTAGAGAATATTACACCCGGAAGTAAGTATTCTCCCCGCATCGCTTGACAAACCCCGTGATAGTCCTCAAGCTCTGTGATTGGAGAGTGTGCTCCGAGGGTTACGCCGAGCGTCGAACAGCACTTGAAATAGGATGGAACCACGGCAGACTGTCCAAAACTGGATTTGGTCCCCCCCGGTATTTGTTAATGACGATGTGCTGTGAGATGTGAGACTGGAATTGCACAGGGCAAAATAACGTATCTTTAGAAGCGGATTTTGTTAAACTAATACGTTTGCGCTGTGGACTTGTGACCAAAAGTTAGACTACGGATGAAATGGTTGCAGATGTGATGACCAAGCAGGGGCGTCGTAAGGGGGGGAAAAGTTCAACCCAGTCTCACGGCATTTCGTGTTGCACAGCACGATTTTAAAAGCAATGTATTTCTACTGCCTGCAGCACGTCTTTTTATCGGGTTGTGGGAGACCGGAAGCTGTGTGGTTCATAAAAACATGTTCTTACTCAATATCAAGCCACAATTATTGCTTTTATTTTAAATCGTATAATTTCGGACTTTTGTTGCCGTCTGTGAGGAAAATAAATGGGGCTCAGACAATAAATGGGGCTCAGAGCCTCAGAATACGGAAATCTGTATTTTTAAATATTTTAATTCCTTCTAATTCGTTATTCTTTTCAAAATAACACACTGTTATTTACTCACCAATAACACACAATTATCCTTGCTTTTATTTATTGGTTTAACTCCATAATCTCGGGCTTTTTTGGCGTCCGTCAGGAACTGAATTTCAAAATAAAAATAACCGGAAACAGACGTAGGCCTGTAAGGGACATTTCGAGCATCATTGCGATTGTCAACATTTCTGAGTTTAGGATGGCCGAAGACACTACACTACCCATAATCCCCAGCTATCGTTTAGGACTACAGTCCCCGTAAGGTTACGCAGAGCGTCAAACAGCTGTGTGAAATGGAATGAAACCACGCCAGACTATCCAAAACTGGAATCGAACGCCCCCCAGAACTACACATGCTGGCTATTGTGTTTCGCAAAATGTTCTATGGGACGTCTCTACTGAACGTTTTCGTTTTTCCCACAATTAGAAGTTGCCAGTATTAAACACATTGGTGTTATCAAATGTAAAACATATAATTAATAAATGGGTGAAAATCGCTTGTGTCCATAATGCGCAGCATTAATATATAGCATTAATATATAATCACCTTACCTGAATTTTACTCCGGTGTAACTAAAGTCTGATTTAAGGGTTGTTTATATTTCACATAATTAATCAGAATCTGCAAAGTAACTCAAATAAATGCAGTGGCAAGTGCCAACAATCAGGAGAGATATTTGATAGTTGGTGCTTGAGAAGACTAAACATGTATCTGCAATTGACATGAATGGAAACGAGTAATAAAGTATATTCATTACTCGTTATTCTCTACTAATAGTTAATTAAAGACTGTATGGCTATTTTGCACATCCCTTTCAAGATTTTCAAAGGTTTATTGACATATCATATACACAACTACGGTGTAGTTATGCAATGAATGAAACACTTGGGTCACAGGTTCCTCAACAGTGCATTACAATACATCTATCAATATGTGTATACCTCCACCATTAAACATATTCATATTCTGCACATTTCTTATTCTATCTACATACATAAGAGTATAATTCATATGTATAATATTAGTTAAAATAAGTGCTTCAACATAATTAACATTGCAGGAAAGCAATATATTAGACGTTAAGTACTTTGTCAGGCTTAATATTTATCTGTAGATAGATACCCCCAAAGTTTTTTTCTTATTTAAAAGAAGACCTTAATCTGTTATTTAATGTTTAAATAAAGTTTAATTCGTTTTTCTGTTTTGCACCTCCTCCTATTAATATCTTTGTACATCCTGCACTAAACTGTTTTATTGTAGAGATCACTTATAGTATCTTCTTGATTTTTTATATTCTATATTTCTATCACAGACCTTCTACTTTCCCCCTATGAAAGTATGTACTCTTCATATTTGTATTCAAATATTCAAATAATATTTGATGAAAAAAATATTAAGAGTACATTATTGTTTTTATGTGTTACATTATAACACATAAAAACAATAATTCAATAACGTGCTTCAACCACTAGGCGGTGCACACAAGGTACACACAGCCATAATAACTTTGTATTATTAGTGTAGGACACGTTTTATTCATGCTTTCACATAATTTTACAGCATATTGCTATCCTATTTCAGACTCAGTATTTACATTCTTACATTCAAAGAAAATCAGTAATATCTTTAAAAACTACAGTCCTTTTCTATCAGCTGTGCACCGTTATGGTGTAAATATAACCTATCTATGAATTAGATCAAATGTAAAAGTCAGCCGAATTAGTGTTGATACTGCAAGGAGACGTATTGTGTGAAGAGAAATTGAAGATGTTAATTGTTGAATATATTTATGATCCACGTCAAGTATTCAGTTTCGGCGGCATTTTCTCAGTTTTTCCAAAGGTCTTCTCATCAGGGCTCTATAAATACAGAACTACGGCAGATCTGTAATATACAATGCAGCCGAACCGTGTATTACAATGTCGTTATGTGATGACTTTCAAAGAGAAAAGCAAGAACACTCGGAATTAAGTATTATTATGTTCTTTTAAAATGTTTTCCGGATTTCATATCATATAAACACCAAATCCCAGCATGCATTGCGGCTAAAACATCCAATAGAGAGGCGAAGTCCCTCCCTTTCCGGGAGCCTCCATGGGACCCCGGAAGCGTACAATTATACATTGAAGTCAATGGAGAGAGAAAGGTTATCTTTTGATCCCGTTTGAATTGTGCCATGAATGACACATATGATGTTTTTCAATTTAAAAGAATATTTTGCAAGTCAAAAAAATTAAAATGTGTCGTAAAACTGTGAAGTTACACATTTTTTTGTGTGAAACCGCTGAGTGAACTACAGGTCTCTTGGTCTCGCACAATACGCGTCACCATCACAAAGACGGCCGTCACGTTAGCACATTTCACCTGTTTCTTTCAGAATGAGAATACAAGTATAAAATGAGGTGAAAATCACTAAAAGTCTGGGCATGTTCAGAGCTGTACATGTACGAAAGGGGAGTTAGTCGGTTCTGTAAGAGCAGCGGGACCGGCTTTACAAGATGTTGGTGAGTAATATGAGTGCAATGTGTAACGTTAATGTCAGCTAGCTAACATTAGCTAACAAGGTACACTAACGTGTTTTGTTTTAGTAACTAGTTTTCTCCTTAAGAACTTCGTGGTCTCTGTGTATGCTGTGGATAACATTAGTGTTCACAAGAACAAGGTACACTCCCGTGTTTTGTTTTAGTTGATCTTCAGATTGAAGCGGCCAGTTTTATATCGACTATACAGTATATTCTATACTGTATGTGTGATCTCCTTTTACATCTCGTTGTGTCATTTGAGTTTATTTGCTGTGTGTAGATTCAAGGATGTTGGTGACATGAACATGACCATCGCGGAGGCAGTCCAGTTACCATCCTTCTGTCTCCGTGAGGAGGGTGGGTCATATATCACCCATACTGGCACCAGGTCCAAGGGCAGCTGCACATCACAGACCGGAGTCTCTGCTACTTTGTTGTGTGGACCACGAAGGAGGCGATCATCATCCTCATCCCCAAAGACCCTGCATGGCATGGAAATCTCCTCCTCCTGGAACAATTCTACAGCCAGCATATGCTCCCTGTGTTGGCCAGTAGAGAGGAGGACATTTAAATAAACATACTCTTAACACCCTCAGACTCTGCGTTGTGTTTCGTATGTGTGATGGGTGTTATGCAGAGGGGAGGAAAACAGGACACAGCAGATTGGGATTGTGGTGGAGACGCTGAGCAGTTATTTAATTGTTGCATGTAATTATTATTATACTGCATGCTTCTTAGTTATTCCATCTTTTGCTGTAACATGGATCTGTATGTAACTCTATATTGACTTGTTATCTACCACACTCCCTTCTACATCATACACCATCATTATACATGATGGTGTATATAGGATATATATATTTGTATACATTACATATCTGTAAATTGTATAATTTAATTTTTCGTATTTGGGATTGTTGGAAACGTCTTTTTGATCTCTGTCTATAAACACAAACTGAGTAAGATTGACAATAAAGTTGACTTTGAAAAATATATATATTCTTTATGAAAATAGTTGACTGTTGGAGAAATGAATCCAAATGAAACGTTGGACTGAACTACAACTACGCCTTTAAATCTCTACGGACTGTTTTTCAGTGGGATGGCAAGTTCCTATCTTTAAACATTCATTAGTTTTTTCTCAGAACAGATTTGATTTTCTGAAGTTAATTTAACTTTGCCGACCATGTAAGGTCATTATTAAAAGGTACAATCAATTTGTTTAGGGTTGAATAAAATAATGAAAAACATTCATTTGGATAATTTACTGACAGAATAAGAAACTCAATGATGCTCTACTCACCTGTTCCCTTTTTATAAAGTGAAACAGTTGAAACGATAGATTTTAGTAAACTTAAAAACAACCTTCTCCAAAAGCTATCAAGGTATATACCGAATACTTATTTTAGAACGTTATTACATATTATTTGTATATAGTTTGAATGATCCATAATTGACAGAAGCTTGTGTTTACACTGACCTGTTACTCATATATTAATGTCTTTGTAACTTCTTTAAACCACGACCTCACTCATTTCTTTCATTCATCACGGTTCAGTAAACTAAGTGACACATGAACCAGTTTAATAATTATAATAACGTAGGATTGCAACTCTTTGAAACTGTAGGTGGCTCTTAAAAGAGCCATTGTGTTTGGGTGTGCTGGTCTCGGGTCAGTCTAAGCCCTCTCTCGCGGATGCAGCTGGATGTCCTTGGGCATGATGGTGACCCTCTTTGCTTGGTTCATCTTACTGGGGGGCAGCTACATGGATGTCGGTGCAGTCCACAGTCATTGTGCAGTTGAAGGCAGAATGGATGAAGGCAGAATGAATGTATTATTGACTCCGAATGAAGCACAACTTCATGTCATACAATACATTGACTTTATTTGTAATTGTGTGAAAACATATGAGCATAATGATTAGCAAGCAGGACCTGCAGGAACAGAGCATGGTGATGGATGGAGCTGGGAAGAGAGAAGAATAAAGAAAACATATCAACTTCATTTTCGGATATTAAAAATTCAATTTCAAAACAAGTTGCCGCTCCTACAGTTTTCTAGTGTGTAAAGATGATTTCACTTGACCTATGCACAATATCACACTCAATACATGTGTGTCTCTGGGGGGTGCATTGTGCCTTTGATGTATATAAATAATATACCATAACCAAATACTATTACGTACAGTGGAAATCTTTTATTTAATCTTTTCATTTAGAAACGTGTATTACAATTGAATCACGGTAAAATATGTTCATTTTGTTGTAGTTGTAGCACCCGAGCGCGTCTTGTTTGAATGATGCGAGTAAACACAGCTGGCAGCCGCGGTGAAACTAGAGCGATGCGAGAGGAGCGTTGGGCAGGGGTCTGCAACCTTTTTGACCAAAAGAGCCATTTCGCTCCTTTTTCCCAAAAAATGTTTTGTCTGGAGCCGCAAAACATATTTCATAGTTTTTTATTGTTATATCGGACAAAAACTACAGTTTTTTTGCATTTATTAGGCTATTTATTACATGATATAAAACTGTTAACCTCTAATAAGAAACAAAGAACTTTTATAAGGAGAATTAAAAATAATACACAGGCCTACTTTAAAATAAATTAAACACAGCACTTGGGGAGTCCTCTGCACATTTGAAGGGGAAAAAAATATTATTAAATGGGCCCACTTTGAAATAAATAAAACATATCTGCACCCTAAAAAGAGTTAAAGGTAAGAATGGAGAAACCAGCTCGAGTGCGCTAGAATTTGAAAGTACACAACCGGAAAAAATATGCCTCTTCCTTCAGACTTTCTTACAGAGTCCATCCTCCAACACACACGAACGCGCACATGACCAATGAGGGCACGACATAAGTTTGTGCCCAGATGGAAGGCTGACAGGCAGGTAGGCCATCCAGTTATTTTATCCGGGCCGGCTCAGATGATTGGTCGTGCTTTTTACAGCGCTACGGCTTCCAGAGATTATTTTTTGTATGTATTTATTGTCAAAGCATTTAATATATTCATTGCTATCGGGACGTTAAGAGCATTCCATGGAATATAACAAAAAGTGTTTTCTGAAATACATTACATACCCCATTGAATTATGACTGACGATCGTCAGCTGTCTTCCTCTCCCTCGTAAAGGCTGCACCACCGTTGACAACTTCTCTCTACATATCAAACATACCGGTAAACCAGCATCGTTTGCTGTGAAAGCAGATAACTCTGTCCACGCAGAATTAAATCCTGTGTTCCTCCGGTACTTTTCTTTGATTTATCCATAGTTCGCTCATCGAGCCGGGGGTCAGGTTATTCGCCTCCAAGAAAAGGCGCTCGCGCGGGACCGGAGCAGGATGTGACGCATATTTTAGTTGACCTAATTAAAACCGTTTTGTTTTTTATTTATGTGTCACAGTATCACCTCAAAATACAACATACGAAACATTTTCAACCATGCAACAAAATATAAATAGTCCTACAAATACTTTTATTTTATTCTTATTTTTGTCTAAGCTCAAGGGAGCCAGAGCAGAGGGCCTTAAAGGGCCGCATGCGGCCCGTGGGCCGCGGGTTGCCGACCCCTGGTTTAGAGCGAAGCGAATATTCGCATCGCGTCCGGTCTGAACGCAGAATTAAAGCGAGCTCCGCGCTGCACTGGAAACGCGCCATTACATCACCAGAAGTCCTAATTTAAGGGGTCATTCCTCCCAAAAAAATGTTTTACTCACTATATCAACAGCCCCACCAAAGATATTTTCCACCAGCCGCCACTGCACAGACCTTATTTCCAGCTATTTTCCAAAACCCTCTGGAGTAATCCCATTGCTTTCTGTCGAGGGAATCCGAGCGAAGCTTACTTCCGGGTTTTAGGACGCGTCACTGCACCACTTGCATAGACCTCACAGCGGGCGGAGTCATAAAGTCCGCGAAAATAAAGCCCGCCCATTTAGAGGGAAGATATGATTGGTCAATTGTACTGTCATTTGACATTACTCTCTCATTGAGTTACTGTAGCGGGCCCTCTGTGAATGTAGAGAGGGACCAACAAGCTCTCCCGTCTTCACATAACTCGCAGAGACGGTATTTAACCCTTCACATTCCAACAGAAACTGAACGGGCAGATTCGAAGGATTTATTTCTTTGGAAATATTATTTTAAATACAATTAAATCAAGTTATTTTGGTAAAACTAATGAAAAATGTAACAACTCTGTGAGGCCCTCTAGGCCCTCACAGAGGGCCTAGAGGGCCCTGACGGCTCGCCACTGGTGTGTATAATAGGAAGATGAATCCACGATGATATCCATCCAGGACCTATGATCCAAGACCACAGCCACGACTCAAGATCCAGGGCTCGCGATCCAGGACACAGGACCACAGCAGCATGATCAGCCATGACTGCGGATCCCGGCGTATATAGACACCAAAAATAAATTTGGGGAGGCTGGGTTAATCGGAACATGAGAGTACACAGGTATAGACAGAGAGAAGGAAGAAGTAAGATGTCCCCCGACAAACTAAGCCTATATCAGAAAAACTAGGGGCTGAATCTAATCAGCCCTAACTAGAAGCTTTATCAAAAAGGAAGGTCTTAAGCACACTCATAAAAACTGATAGGCTGTCTGCCGCCCGAACACAAACTGGATGCTGATTCCACAAATGTGTAGCTTGATAAGAAAAGGTTCTGGCTCCCATTGTACTTTTAGAGACTCTATGAACAACCAACAACCCTGCATTCTTGGAACGCAATGCCCTAGTAGGACAGTAGGGTATAATCAGTTATTTAAGGTAAGATGGCGCCTGCCCATTAAGGGCTTTGTAGGCGAGAAGAAGAATTAAATTCTGTCCTGTGTTCTATAGGGAGCCAGTGTAAGGCAGCCAGAACAGGAGTAATGTGGTCCCTTTTCCTAACTCTGGTTAGTACTCAGCATTTTGAATCAGCTGAAGCGACTTGACAGACTTCTTGGTACACCCTGATAATAAGGAGTTACAATAATCCAGCCTTGAAGTAACAAATGCATGGACTAGTTTCTCTGCATCGTTTTGAGGCAAGATATGCCTGATGTTTGCAATGTTACATAGATGGAAGTAGGCGGTCCTTGACATTTATTTTATGTGGGCGTTAAAGGATAAATCCTTATCAAATATAACACCAAGATTCCTTACAGTCTCACTGGAGGCCAAATTAATGCCATCCATAGTTAGTATATCTTTAGATAATTTGTTTCGTAGATTCTTCGGGCCAAGTACAATAACTTCAGTTTTGGTCGTGTTTAACATCAAAAAGTTTACGATCATCCACGTTTTTAGGTCCTTGAGGCAGTCTTGAATTTTATTTAGATGATTAATTTCATCAGGCTTGATTGATAAATATAGTTGGGTATCATCCACATAACAATGAAAATGTACAGAATGATTCCTTATAATATTGCCTAATGGAAGCATATATAATGTGAACAAAATAGGTCCGAGCACGGAGCCCTGTGGCACTCCATGGCTAACTTTGGTTTGCATGGAAGATTCATCGTTGACACGTACAAACTGAGAGCGTTCAGATAGATAGGTCCTAAACCAGCCTAAAGCAGTTCCCTGTATGCCAACTAAGTGCATCCATCCCTGACTCCACCGTCACCCAGAATGTTTCCCCTACTGACCTGGTCAACACCTACAACAATGCTCTCTCCTCCTGTCTCAACCAACTCGCTCCAATAAAAACCAAGTATGTCTCTTTCACTCACTCGGCCCCCTGGTACACCGATCATCTCCGTTGCCTCAAAACGAAAGGTCGCCAGCTCGAAAGACTCATGCCTGATTCCCTCAATAACTACCGGCCCATCTCTAATTTCACATTCCTGTCAAAAATTCTGGAGCGAACTGTTGCCTCCCAACTAAAATCCCATCTGGACTACAATAACCTTCATGAACCTTTTCAATCTGGTTTCCGTACTTGCCACAGCACAGAATCTGCCCTACTCAAGGTGACCAACGACATTCTCCTCTCTGCTGACTCTGGTTCCCTCTCAATTCTCATTCTCCTTGACCTAACAGCCGCATTTGACACGATCAACCATTCCATCCTCATCAACCGCCTCCAGTCTTCCATTGGCATTACCGGTACTGCCCTCTCCTGGTTTAAATCCTATCTCTCTGACAGACATCAATTCATCTCCATTAACAACTCCAAATCCCCCACAGCCCCCGTCAATCATGGCGTCCCTCAAGGTTCTGTACTTGGTCCCCTTCTGTTCATCATCTACATCCTCCCAATTGGACAAATCCTCCAACAACACCAACTCCAGTTCCACTGTTATGCTGATGACACGCAGCTCTACCTCTCAACAAAATCAATTTCTCCAACCACACACTCCCAGCTCAGCACCTGCCTCACTGACATTAAAATGTGGATGCAAAACAATTTTCTAAAACTTAACTGTGACAAATCGGAACTTATAATCATTGGCCCAAACTCACTTACCCGCTCAACCCAAGATTTTTCTCTTACCATCGATGGCTCCATTGTCAACCCCTCCACTCACATCCGTAACCTTGGCATCATCCTCGACCCCACCCTCACTTTCCTCCCTCACGTCAACCAGGTCACAAAAAACGCATTCTTCCATTTAAAGAACATCGCCCGCATTAGACCCTCCCTCTCATCGACCGCTGCTGAAACTCTGATCCATGCCTTTATAACATCCCGACTGGATTACTGCAACAGCATACTTTTTGGATCACCTGCATTCACACTAAAAAACTTCAATATGTCCAAAACTCAGCTGCCCGCTTGCTCACCTCCACCCGACGCTCCGACCACATCACCCCTATCCTCCATGACCTCCACTGGCTCCCCATCAAACATTGCATTGACTTTAAAATATTACTTTTCACTTTCAAAGCTCTCAACAACCTTGCCTCCCCTACCTCTGTGACCTCATCCAACGACACAACGCCACCCGTCGCCTCAGGTCTGCTGAAGCTAACCTACTGCAGCCCATCAGGACAAAGCTCCGGACCTGGGGTGACAGGGCCTTCGCAGCAGCCTCCCCCACACTCTGGAACTCCCTCCCCAGCCACGTCAGATCCGCCAACACTCTCACATCATTCAAACAATCCCTCAAAACTCACCTTTTCACTCTTGCCTTCAACTCCTAATCAACTAACCCCTTGCCCTTATTCCTCCTAGCTTAGCACTTTCTACTTTTGTTGTTATTTTTGTTTTACTTGCTTGTAAGCGCTTTGAGCACCAGGAAAAGCGCTTTATGATTAATTGTTGATTCATTAAATGTAATGTATTATTATTATTATTATTAAGTGCTCTAGTCTTTGCAATAAGATATCATGGTCGATTGTATCAAATGCAGCACTGAGATCGAGCAAGACAAGAATAGAGACAAGTCCCTTTGTCTGAGGCTATTAGAAGCTTGGTTAATGTTGTGCCTGTAGTGATGGGGTGTATACCCATGGAATCTGTGGAATCTCAGCTTTCAGAAGATGTGTTGTTTGTGCAGAAAGTATGAATTATAAATGATCGTTTTTGTGAGTTATGAGCAGAAATAGCAATTTTGTCATTTAGAGGCTTCTTGTGAGACTTCTTTTTCGAAAAACTTTTTTTTTTCGTATCGTCAGTTAGCCAAGTTTCCTCCGGTCAGATGGGTATGGAATATTAATAGTTTCATGAATGACACTTCAGATATAGCACTGTTGCTACATATATTTAAGCGTCTTTGGGTTCAGAAAAGCGCTATATAAAATTGATATATTATTATTATTATATAGCATGTTCGGACCCGAGCTCGGGTCCGTGGAGCTTAAGGGTGACACAAGAGACTAAGACAGTACTTTCCACACTTGAATGACTTTGTTCAGTATAAAGGATTAATATCATTTTTGGTGTTTGTTTTAGTAACAGAACTTGTGTTTTCTTTATTTTATTTCTTAATTCTTGTAGGTAATTGTTTCTTTAACTTAGTTACAATTATCAACAGTTTTACTCTGTTGAGTTGTAAAAGTAAACATCTCAATAAACATGATAAAAGCTTGCCACTTGTCGAGGAGTTATCTATCTGCATAGCTGTAGTCATGACGACAGTGTCACGGACGTACAAAGTGTGGACCCAAAAGCACGGACTCAGACACAGGTTTAAAGCACAAAAGAGTCTTTACTTAAGGTTTTGATACAAGATACAAAAATGCTGTGATTCCAAAGCACAGGATCTGCAGATCCAGAAAATACATACAATAAATATCTACACTGAAGCTTACCTATCAATAACTAGACAAATACTAGTACCTGATCTTACCCAGAGTCGGCCTGACCCATTAAGCGACATAAGCGGCCACTTAGGGCCCCGCAGCCGTGATAAGTATGTTTAATTCATTTTGTTAATATGCCTAGATTGCCTACTCTTAAAGTTATACATTATATTATTGAGTCAATCAGATAATACATTAACCATGCTTTACCTGAACCTCATCATGAGAGGACGGCAGGATTGCAATTTCCCGTGTTCAGTGAATGCAACAGAGGCAAGGCACCAGACCAACCAGAGAGTTGAATGGAAATAAACATCTGTCTTATTGGCTGACAGGTACCTATCCTGTCAGCTGTGACAATGTTTAAAATAAACTGTCAGTCTCAGACTCAGAGTTTTTGAAGATGGACATAAGAAAACATTTTCTTAAAAAAGACGACAATTTTCAAGTGGTGGTTCACACCATAGATATATATCTATGGTTCACACAACAACCCCAGAGCCAGCACTTGAGCTAGGAGAAATTGCAGCTACGTTGAGGTTACTTTGAATCGCGGGGGTAAGCTAAACCATTAGCAAGTACCTATAGCTAGCCAGATATATTAAATAAACACTTTGTCATACAATCTAAATGTAATGTTTTTAGCGTTACCTGGTGATTTCAAAGAAAGCTCTCTGGGAAATGTTGACTTACTGTTCGACATGAAGCTAGAAGATACCTTACAGTACACAGTTGATTCTGAGTCCTGTCAGTTAAAGTGTTTCATAGTTAGCTTAGCTAAGCATCAACCAAGCACTGAAATATATGGATGGTATGTGACAGTATTTCTGAGAAAAAGTCAGCTGAAATGGTGGCATAGTTGCCACTGCTTTATGTGTAGACAGCATGTTTGAACATATTTGCCACGGTAAATGTGGCTGTTTGGCCACTGGCGTTGCCATAACAACACCAGAATTTAAATGTGCAACCTCTTTTTGTGACAGATTTTTGCATTAAATGATAATTATTCTGAATGATATTCCTATTGACAGTGAACATTATGAGATGGACAGCCAGAGAGAATAAATGAAAAACAGTTATGAAATACTATATGACAAAACAAGAATACAGTTTAAAAGGGGAGAGATTTGTAAAATATCCATAAAGAAAAATCTGTTTACAGTTCTGTTTCATATGGGTGTTGAGAGATGTATCCATACATCTCTTAATGTTGCTCTCAAAGTGCACCAGATTGATGCTTTTAACTTCAATATTTAAAAAAATATCTTCCCGGGGGAACATGCCCCCGGACCCCCCTAGAGGATGTTAGGTCCATGCTGTTTACATGCTTATTTATACAATATGTGTGCTTATGCTAACATCATAAGACACAAGTTGGTTCCGTGTTGTGTGTAGTGAGAACGCGCTAGAGCAGGGATGGGCAACTTTGATGGTGGTGGGGGCCACATCATTGATGTACTGGCCACCAGGGGGCCGCAGATTCACTTGGAACACACACACACAAAAATTCCATGTGTTGCATGTAATTATTAACAAATATACTAAGTCGGACATCTTCATTGACATTTTACAATCGAAGGGAACATCCTCTAATAAGCTCACTAAACAAATATCAGTTCACAGAAATGTTATTTCATTTTTACAAGTGGCATGTTTGTATTGAACAGGTTATTAAACAGTGGAATACAACTATTTTAAACTATTGGAAAGCACGGAAAATGTGTGTGTATTGAGATTAACCATTAGATGACATACACATGAAGTCATGAACACTAACCCAGACATTAGTTGTCTAACTTGAACCTAAAACACTTGTAGCCTGTCTCTGCATTCCCCTTATTCCACAATAAGGGGAATGTCAACACAGACACCTGTCACTCTGCTGTTCCTCAGCACCACTCCCCCTCCCTCCCGCTGAAATTATGAATGAAAAGCGTAGTAATCATAGATAACACGGCAGGGTCCGTGACAGTTTGTTTTCATCTGATTTCAAATAAACAAAGTCTTGGTTTTAAGAATATTAAACTTGTTTCTCCAAATTCAGATGATAAATACAACTTTTAAGCTTGTAAAGGCATAATTACAAGAGGCAACTTAACGTCACAGCAGGCATAACAACAGCCGGTGTTTCTTGTGAGGGTTTCCCCGGGAAACAAACACAATACACACAATATGCGTACAGAAGATGTATTAATTACGTTGTTTATAAATTAATCTGAGGGCCGCAAAAATAGGAGGTGGGGGCCGCATGCGGCCCGCGGGCCGCCATTTGCCATCCCTGCGCTAGAGTGAGGAGGGCCCCCAAGCCAAAGCTCGCTTAGGGCCCCCAAAAGTCTAGGGCCGGCCCTGATCTTACCTTACTATAACTATGAACTTGGACTATGACTATAATGGCGTGTTTCCACTGCACCGCTTTAAGCGTGTCGAGCCGTGCGGGGCCCATTTTTGGTAGCGCTTCCACTTGGCCTAGTTTTGGCCCGGGGCTACTTTTTCACCTTTTTTCTGGCCCGACTAAATCGTGGTTCTAGGGCCAGGAACAACCAGGCTGAGTCGGGCTGAGTATGCTAAACTAGAGAGAGAATCGCTGGCAAGGGGGCTACTACAACAAGATGAACATATTTGACCGTGATTTAATTGTAATACACGTTTCAAAATGATGCCGAAGTAACAACATACTGATACCGGTTAGTAAAAACCATGAATTAATGCTTTGACAAGTCTGCAGACAGACGGGCGAAAAAACCCTTTAAAAATGCGTGTTTTCTAAATGGAGCTTGGCTAAGCTAACGTTATATATGCTCCGACCGTCCACACTCACAACAACGGCCTATACAGACATAAATAAACCAGCGACTGTATTCACCATGACACAGGCAGTCTGTGGTTTGTACTTGTTTAACTTTTGTCTTGTTTCTGAACAGATATGAGGAGCTGTGAGCTCTGAGTGCTAACAGCTAACGGCTGTGTTGTTTTTTGGGGCGCTCATTGAAGATGACGTCACGGCTCCGCCTACACTCTGTTACTATAGTAACTACCCCAGTTCCTAAACTGTAATGGAAACGCAGCATTAAAGTGAGCCGGGCCTAATAAGGCCTAACCAAACGGAGCGAGGCCGAGCGAGGCTGGGCCTATTTATACTGGCATCACCAGGTGCAGACAATAATGATGTGACAAACAATCCCCGGGGCGGGAAACAGACAACGGGAGGAAGTGTGCGACAAACCAGAAGACAGACCATCAAAATAAAACCCTGGAACTAAACTAAACATAAAACATGAACGTGAATAAAACTGAAACTTGACAGTCTTGCGGACAACAGACAGTGAGGGCAGAACAATCAACATCCCCCCTCCTGTGACCCATGGTCTGTATGTGTATTCAGAGCCAGTAAGCAATGGACTTTCAAAATAATATTATCAATAAAAAAAACTGTTAACACCCAATAAAATAATTGGCCACATTAATAATTAATGTGTTAACGCGATGATAACGTGCTAACTAGCCCAGCAATAGTTAGAAGATTATGCAATACGCTGCACACTTCTGGTTCAGTTCTGTGTTTGCATACCCACACCCTTGTCTGTGTGATTTACTAGACCTTTGCTCCCATTCCCTCTTGAGTGCTGAGTGGGGGCGGGAGTACATGAGCTGGATTCCCCATGACTGCTTTCACCCGTGGCATCCTTTAAAAAGATGCAGCAGTTACTCAACCACTCTCCGTATTGGCGGGTGTGTGTGTGCACTGAAAATGCATTATACACAGGGGTGCACATCACTTTTTTGCCCTGGTTCTCAAAGGAGCACCTGGAGATGTTGCTTGGTGCTCATCCTTAAAATGAAATAAACCGTAACTTTTGAGGGGGTCTTGACTTTATTTGCCAGACACACGGCACTGAACACACGTGCAGAGGTGAACACAGAACACACATGCAGAGGTGAACACAGAACACACATGCAGAGGTGAACACAGAACACACGTGCAGAGGTGAACACAGAACAACATTAGCACGACCAGTAATCCTACAAGCTGTCATCACTACCCTCCTCACTGTTCTCCTCTCAGTTCTCCTCTCTGTTATCCTCACTCTCTTCCTCTCTGTCAGACATGGTAGCTGATGATGTAGGCCTACTACTTCCTCTCTGGTTGAGTCTGCGATTAGCTGCTGGGTTTGGGTCGAAAGTCTCTGTTGTCATCTTAGACAAGTGGATGTAATCAAATAAGTATGTGAACATAAACAATAACCTACCATAGCCAATAACAAATGAATGTAACTTATTTTATTTGTGTTGTTCATTCATATCTTATTTGACCTTAAAGGTGGGGTAGGTAAGTTTGAGAAACCGGCTCGAGATACACTTTTTGTTATATTCCATGGAATGCTCTTAACATCCCGATAGCAATGAATATCTTAAGTGTTTTGACAAAAAATCCATAAAAAAATGTCATCTGTAGAAGCCGTAATACTGTAAAAAGTACAGATGGCCTACCTGCCTGTCAGCCTTCCATCGGGGCACAAACTTATCTCGTGCCCTCATTGGTCATGTGCGCGTTCGTGTGTGTTGGAGGAGGGGCTCTGTGAGGAAGTGGCAGATTTTCTCCGGTTGTGTATTTTCAAATTCTAGCGATCTCGAGCCGATTTCTCAAACTTACCTACCCCACCTTTGACATTTATTTATTTATGCATTTTTTTTTTATCTCTCCAGTTTTAAGGGATATGTCTGGTTACTGCACTATAGTATACATTGGAATGATTTCAAACCTGTTTATCCCAATAATTATAAAGGAGTGCCTTGGAAATAAGTGTGTTTACATAAATAGTGACCAAACCGTTTGAACTTAGACTAAAGTGAACTATCTAAACACTCAGAGTCCTTTACCTCACTGAGCTGTAGTATCAGCCTCTCAGTCTGACTGGACAGGACTCTCCCTCCACATCATTGTAGAAACATCTTCTTGTTATATCCGTTAGAGCAGCTAGCACCAGATGCTAATAACAACACCGGCGCCAGATAAGCCAACATCCATGGGCGCGGGAAGGCGGATGCTGAGGGTGCTGCAGCGGCGAATTATTATTTGACGGTTATTGCTGCTCATCAAGACACTAGAGAGGACGGCAGGACTGTAATTTCCCGTGTTCAGTGAATGCAACAGAGGCCAGACACCAGACCAATCAGAGAGTTGCATGGAGATAAGTGTGCTTGTGTCATTCAAGCTCGGCTCTGTGTGTATGTGTGCGGAAATAGTGCATTTAGTGTGTGAGAGAGAGGGAGAGAGGGAGAGAGGGACCGGTGCCAGCAGCAGGGACCATGTTGTTAGCATCTGGTTAGCTAGCTGCACTAACGGACATACGGAGCTGTTGGTTCCACAACAAGCTGGAGGAGTCCTCTCCTCTCAGACTGAGAGGCTCAGGTGAGCTAAAGGACTCTCTGAGTGTTTAGATAGTTCACTTTAGGCTAAGTTATCTCAGTGGGTCTCAAATGGTTTGGTCACAAATTATTCAAAAGATTATTTCCGCGGCACACCTTCATATGATCATTATAGTTATACAAACAATAAGAGAATAAAGGAAAAACAGTTATGAAATACTATATGGCAGTAAAACAAGAATACAGTTTGAAAGGGGAGTGATTTGTAAAATATCCATAAAGAAAAAGAATATCTGCTTACAGTTGTGTTTCATCTGGGTGTTGAGAGATGTATCCATAGATCTCTTAATGTTGCTCTGAAAGTGCACCAGATTGATGCTTTTAACTTCAATATTTAAAAAAAATCTTCCAGGGGGAGCTTCCCTAGACCCCCCTAGAGGAGGTGAGGTCCGCTCCCCACTCGTAAAAAAATAGCACTTTAGCACCCCTGCCTATATGCCGTGAGCTGATGATCGAGCCTTCGTTGTAACAGTCGCGGGTGTACTGTGTGTTTGCGTGTGGGGAGTGCTTTTGTGCGTGCTCTATAGTGCCCGTAATAGTGTTCACTGGAGTCCAGCACCTCAGCACCCCCACTCAAAATACCTTCCCGCGCCTCTGCCAACATCCCCCATTTTCATCACTTACAGCGCCCATCGTATAGGGCAAATGAAACGTGTAACCGGGGTGAAAAGGGTGTTACATTCACTTAATTATGAATATTGTTACATCAAGGCCGAAAATTAGGATGAGCACCAAAGGTCAAAAATGTTTTTTTCCCTCTCACAGCTGTCAGCGCAGCGACCTCCACAGATCTGGCGCATGCGCACCAGTTATGTGCAGCCCTGATTATACAGCAGACTGATTGCCCATCTGTAAGCTGTTAAAGATAATTGTATGTGTTGTGAGGTTGTTTAACACCTCGTAAAATGTGTACATATGGTCCTGGGGAGGGGAGATAGGAGAGAAAAAAAGAAACGGGGGAAAGTTTACCGCCCATGAAACATCAAGATCATAATGTAACATCTCAGAGACCTTCAGGTCCTCCTTTTTAAAGACATGCACACATTCACCTCAACCTAAATGTGCATACTGTATTCACAGGCTTTCAGTCTTACCACGAGAAATTTAGTTATTTGTGGTAATTGTAGTTTTCATGAAAGATCTAAATGTAGCACTGCATGTTAGGGTTGGGTAAGGATTTTATGTCAGTATGTACTTTTAGTGGGTGTTAGTTGGCAAAGTTGGAGAAGAGTGTATGTTGTTACAGATACAACAGAGGGTGAAACACATTCCAGGAAGTTCAGTTTTAGCATTAGCACAATGGGTTGTGCACACTACAAAGTCATCTAGCAGGATTGTGCACTTGTACTTATTTTACAGGCCAACAACGTTCAGCGCTGGATAACATGGAAATGTGTTTATCTTGTGTTCTCAGTTAAATAAAAGAGTGGGCACACTTTGCTTAGGTGAGTCTGACTAAAACAAATCATTAAACATCTTGTTTTGCTCTGTGTTACATCACTTCATGTTTGTTAATTTATTCATGTCATGTTTAGTTAATTAAAATCAGGTTTATGTTATATGTTTCACGTTTAGTTTGAAGTCCATGTTGAGATTTAGGTTTATGTTTACTCATGTCGTTGTTTACGTGTTAAGGTACAGTCCCTCATGTCTCGTCTCGTCATGCACTGTCTGTGTTTGCACATCCTGTTATTTTGTGCTTACTTTTCCCTCTCGTTTAGAGCCCTTTGGAATAGCGGAATAGCATTAGGTCCAAACTGGGTTAGCATAACCGTCTTTCCTCTCAGGGTGGTCTCACTGCTGGTGATGGGATGTGGTATTGCTGGGTGGTTGTAAAGTGTAGCAGATCATTGCCAGATCCAATGCTTTTGCCGCCTCCCCTGATTTTGGTGAGTTTATCTGTCGTAGGCCAACCGGCCTCAGACACAAAGGTGAAAATAAAAACACATAAAATATGTAGGAAATATATGGGATCTAATGGCCGCAATCTTATGAACCATGATCTGACTTGAGGTGAAGGTAACACTGAAAACACTTCACTGAGGCTGGGACAGTGCTGGATGAGGTTACGTCTGGGGGGGATGGATCTGGAAGGTTGGATGCCCCTTGAAGCGATTAGAGTATCAGCCCTAACTTCTGATGTTTCTTTCTTTCTCTCTCTTTTTTTGATTGGATCAAACTGGCTGGCCTGGTTTTCATTCAGTTCAATGCACTTGTTTTGTAGTTGATGAATAATTGATAATAAGGTGTGGTTGAATTACTATAATATCCAGAATAGCAAAATGTGTCTCTTGGTTTTTCTTACACAGTAATGTTACTTTACATCATTAGATTGTTTGGTTCATGTTCTGCATAGGAGTTGCTCCTTGATACCACCTACTAGTGTTCAGTGTCATGGAGGAGACTGAGATCATGCCCCTGGTACTCTGTCTGGCAATAAGGGGATTTGAAGAAGAGTTTCAGAAGAAATACTTGAAAGAAGCCCCATTATCTCTTTGGGGTTTTCCCTTTTCTGTAGTGTGTTCTATAGTTTGTTGTGGTCTGCAAAGGGTTAACCTTAAGGGTCTAAAATCCCTGTGTTCCCTCCAGAGGGGGTTTCTCTTTCAAAATAACAACATCCTTTTGTAAAGGGTTTGATGACGGATTGTCTAATCTGTGAGTAAGTATGAAGGTTTGCTCATCAACTAGTTAACTTAGCATGGAATAATACATGTTGTATTGTAACTATTTAAGTGTTAGTAATAATATAAGGGTTTTCTACAATTGTTTCTATTTTTTGAAAATGGTGGAAAGTAACTAAGTACATTTACACAAGTACTGTAGTTAAGCACACATTTGAGTTACTTTGACTTTACCCAAGACATTTTATTTTATACTACTTTGTACTTCTACTCTACCACATTTTGGAAGCCAATTTGTACTTGACATTTATTTTACAGATGTATTTACTAGGTACTTTATAAATTCAGATTTTGACACACAATACTTAGGAAAAACATTTTAAATATGATTAATTTTGGTGCAGATTAAACCATCCAACATTATATTTAAGTAACTCAAACGATTAGTGGGTTAAGAGAAAATTATGTAATGTATTTATTAAGTAGCTGCTTTTGCTTTAAAATATTTTTACGAGATTTAGTTTTTTCTGCAACGAGTACTTTTACTCCCTGCAGTACTTTTACTGTGGTATAAGTACTTTTACCCAAGTAAATACTCTGAATACCCTTTCCACTGGTCTTTGATGTTGAAGATCGATCTTCGCATTGAACTCTCTGCAATAAAGGTAAATAACATGTTTTCATTGAGTTGTTGTCTCTGTATCTTTAAAGCTAAGCTCAGGGTAACACAGGGTTAACGTTCTTATGTTTCTGATTCACGCTTACAGGTGTAACAGGAGCGCCTCGCACACAGCTGATGAACACAATACTACACATTGTACTTCCCTGTGGACTGCTGTCATGTTACAGTGGCTGTGAGGGCAAATAGGCAAGGGTTATTGTTGGATGTTGTTCAGCTTTGTCTTGATTGTTTCCTTTTCTTTTTAAGACATGGAAGCCTGCTGAAGATACAATGTCGGAAGGGAGAAATATAAACCAGATCCTCTTAAATGGAGCAGCTGCAGGCTTTTTACAGGACTCAGACCGACGTGTCACTCTGCTCCGCTCTATCATTTTCTCTGTACAGACACAACCAGTAGTTACATCTGAAATATGATGACATTTGAAATCACAAAGCACAATGGAGTCTTTGTGAAAGAGAATCTAGTTTCTGTGGCTTCTGGCTGCTACAATATACTCTGAAAGAGAAAATGAGAGGCTTGTGTTCCAGAGACCTGAGGTCATGACTCTTTGGATGAACTGTTTTTCTCCAGTGACTATTTTTGACTTTATTTAGACATGGTGTGTAACTACTTCTGCCCCCAAAAAAATCATAACAAAATCAGAAAAATTATAATTTTCCCACTGAGAAACTTCTCTTGATTTGTGTTACAGTATTTCTGTAAGGCAAGGCAAGGCAAGGCAAGTTTATTTATATAGCACTTTTCAACACAAGGCAATTCAAAGTGCTTTACAAAAAACGAAAGACATTAAGAAAATGGCATTTAAAATCAGTCATTACAAATAAAAGATAATAAAATAAACATAAAAATAAAAAATACATGGATAAAAGTTAAAGTGCAGTCTAAGATATGAATAGTTCAATTAAAAGCAGCGACAAAAAGAAAAGTCTTCAGCCTGGATTTAAAAGTAGTAAGAGTTGCAGCGGACCTGCAGGTTTCTGGGAGTTTGTTCCAGATATTTGGAGCATAATAACTGAACGCTGCTTCGTTGAAACAATTCTAAAAGGGGGAACAGTAAGCATAATGTCTGGTTCGACGGATATAAATACAGTTAATTGGTACCCAACATCTCAATAAAAGGTTTTTACAAGAACAGCCAAGGGGTCATTTTACCCCTGCAATTTCAAATACTTTTAACTCTTTCAAAATAAAACCCCTGCATCTCGTATGTATCACAATTGCTCTAATCACCCCTGCTAGCATATCATTCTTTCCCATGTATGCACCATGCACAGATGTACAAAAATAACCTTATTGCCATTATAAAAGGACAACAAAATACTCAAAGACATGCAAAGGCTCAGCCAAGCCCCCAGGAAGTGCGCCGGACTCAGATGAAAATATTCGTTGTGGCCAAACGGCGGTACTACACTTTCTTTAGGTTGCTGGGCCCGGAAACACTTTTCCCCATTGACTTACATGGGGAAAGAGTGGTCTGTAACTCGTTGGATACTTTTTTTTAAACTATATCAACAGCCCAGTATGAACACTTGTATAGCCCTTATTAAAAACATTCGTTCCTCAAGTTGTAAAAATGTGCTAATAACGTTATTCTGAGAGTTATTTCCCTCTGCATTATGAACGCGCATCTAACCCACGGGACCGCCCCGCCCGACACGTTCATGTGACGTGTTCAGCACTACATGAGTTTCTCTTTACCCATGGATGCACAATAACAACGGACCATATCACCTTACTGCCACCCCACGGAGCTGTAATAATGGATATATTGCACATGTTCATATCATGCTCATATCATTTTTCATGGCGTGAGAGGACGCTGGCGCTGACTGTTCGCCGCTTCTCTGTCCGAAAATCTCGTCTTTCTTTGTGTTAATCTAAGAGTTTCTGACCACTTTCTACTGCTATAGTTTTCTAACTATTCTGTGGCTTTTGTGTTCTGATCTGGACATAATTGTTACACCAGATTGCCATTTTTGACAGACGCTTTGGTTTTCTACCCTGCTACACCTGCCATTGTAGCCCACCTGCTAACGCTGCTCCATCCATCAAATAACCAGCCCCATTCTTCGTCCTGCCCCTCCCCGTGGGTCCTGACTCTGGTTCTTTAAATCTCCCGCTCCTGCTTGTCCCCCCATCTGCTGTAAAGGACAGCCTGCAACTGACCTCTCATCCTGTCTGACGGCTGCCAACAGCTCCACTTTCAGCGCCGCTGGTCTACAACCATAGCCAGCGCTGTGATAACGCTAGCATCCTACCGCGGCACTACGATGTTACGATACTCTGTCTCCCAACTTTTTAATCTCAATAACTTTTCTGCGCTTCCTCTAAGCTTGTCTGTCATTAATTGCCTCGGGCTTCTACGCAGACCGAGGTATGTCCATAGAGGTTCCAAACGCAGATTTGTTTACTCCCAGTCCGGAAAATCATCCATAACATCTATCTGGTCGATTAACCGCCATGTCATGTCATCTGAGCGCACTTATTACTCCATATTATACACCCACCACTGGTCCGTTACAATACCAGCTGTACCGAAAACCTGGAGTGGATTCCACTGCCCTCTTCTCAGAGCTGGTCCAAATTCCTGGAGTGGATCCCACTGCCCTCTGCTCAGAGCTGGCCCAAATACCTGGAGTGGAGTACACCAGCTGGGCGTAAAAAAGTAGGGTTTAACTCTAACGTCGGGCTTAGCTACGTCCAACTTAGTGATTCGAATTTACACCGAGTGCACCAAGCCTGACTAGTCTCGGGCGTAGCTGCGCCTGGTCTTAAGATGCGCGTCCACGTGAATACACGCGAAACAGTAATTGTTGCCAAGCAACGCCATTTTTCCATTTTACAGATTCAGAGGACCGCAGAGAAGAGGGAATTCCCACACCCACAGCATCAGCGATGACTCAAGGGGAATCCCAAATGGCCACACTCCGAAAGAGAAAGAGGGATTAGTCAGAGCTACAGCGGGAACTGACGGAGAAAGAAATCGGTGCTGGAGGGCCAATGAAACTTGTCTTATCGCCCGACATGCAGTTGTGCGATGAACATTAATCATGTCTCCCACAGTATTTTGAAAGGCCCCGTTCACGTAGAATCTGAGCGCAATCAGCACCTGCAAGGTTGGGGAGAGCGCAGCGTTTCGATCTGATCCGTGCTGGAGTTGAGGGGAGATCTCCTCGATTAAATCAAAAAGGGCTTGTCTGCCGAAACGAAACCTCTCTATCAGTTCACTGTCTGAATAGATGTCCAGTGGGTTTGTTCGATCAGGGACGACTCTTTCTCTTCTTAACCTGTTAAGCCCGAAGGTCCCCGCCGACGGGGACCCTGGTTATTTTTTTCACAACACTGTGTCTCAGGGCATCTTAATATTTAAAAACCTATTAATGTGTTATACCAGATTAACGAAAAGAATCTCAGCTAACTGACAATACGAACCATTTTTACAGAAACAAAACACAAGTCTCACAAGAAGCGTTAGCATTAGCCCTTAGTTAAAACGGGCAGATGCTACTTCCGGTGCTAACTAGCAAAAACGATCTTTAAAACTTAATATTTTCTGCACAAACTACATATCATCTGAAAGCTGATACTCCACAGATTATTTTTGTTATAAGTATCATCACTGTAGAACACAAACTCACTGAGCTAGCAGCCAGAACAGAGAAGAAAAAAAACAACAGTTTTCAAAACCATAACAATAATTATGTCTTACCGTTGCTGTTTTGTGATCAAAGCTCTTGTTCAAGGGAATAAAAACGCTGTTTAAGGTTAATCCAATGTCTCTTAGTCACTTTAGAATTGTTACATTCATTACATCCATGGCAGCAGAGTAGGTATAAAGTTTCGCAGTCCCGAGCTAATGCTGTCTCATGTGCTGTTTACGCAAACCTCTCTCTCCTTGACGTAAGTGTTTAGCGGGACTTACTAACTGTCACTCGATTCTATTGGCTCTAACGGTTCAGAAAAGGTGTCAATCACCAAAATCGACCAATGGGTTCCAAAGATATGATCCTGCTTAGTATAAACTACGCCCGCTCTGGCTCCATTACGCATTACGCAGCCAGAAGGGAGAGCTTCACCACAGAGCAGGTGCTAGAGATGCTAGCTATGATCATACCAGATGACTCTTTGTCGGATGAGGAAGATCTCCTCCAGCCAGACCTGGATCCGGACAGTAGTGACTCGGATGTTGAACTTCCACCACGGGAAAGGTATGTAATCTCTCTGTTTTTATATATTACTTATGTGTTTGGTGGAACTGCGTCACAGTGCTAGCTTAGCCAAGAAGCTACAGGAATGATTAGGCAAAATGCTAAATAGTGTTACTTGTCTTTTTGGAGTTACATTTTCTAAATGAATGGCCAGTGAATGAATATATATGTGTTTACTTATTTATTTGGTGTAATATTATTCATTTATTGTCCAATATTATCCTTTTTCTATATTACTTTTGTGTTTGGTGGAACTGCATCACAGTGTTAGCTTAGCCAACAGGAATGATTAGCCAAAATGCTAAATAGTGTTAACTTACTTGTCTTTTTGGAGTTACATTTTCTAAATGAATGGCCAGTGAATGAATATACATGTGTTTACTTATTTATTTGGTGTAATATTATTCATTTATAGTCCAATATTATCCTATAAGTATAAGCCAGTGAATTAATCTAATCTCTTTGTTTTTCCACATGTGTTAGATGAGGTGTGACCCCAGCAGGTCAAAGCCACACACCCAGAAGACTTTCAGGGAGCAGCTTGCTGCAAAATTGTTGGAGTTTGCTGAAGGCCCTGCACCTCCACCACCACCCCCTCCTCCACCACTCACATGCATGCCCGAGTATCATGGGGAAGATGCCACCAAGGTCAGGAAGAACTCCAGGAGGTGCCTAGATGCTGGACTCAAAAGGGTGAAGACACCTGTGTACTGCAGGAAGTGCCAGGTCCCGCTGTGCTTCACTGTCAAAAAGAACTGTTTCAGAGAGTGGCACGACCTAAATACTGGAACATTCAGGTAGGTATAAAGTTCAGGTAGGTATAACATTTTGCGAGTGTTTATTTAAAAAAAAAAAAAATTGTTGTTTTTATATACCCAGTGTGATTTTATTGTATAGTACGTTGGTCAAATGTTTGTTTTTACATGCCTATAGTGTGTTGGTAAAATGTTTGAAATAAATCTGCCCCAATTGGAGTCAAATGTTATTGTGCAAGTACACCTACACACAATGACCTACGGTGTAGTTGTATTGTATAGTGCGTTGGTACAGTTACATACACACAGCTACACTTACACATACACACCTACACATACCCACACAGCCACACTTACATACCCACACAGCTACACTTACACATACACGCCTACACACACACCAGAGATGGAGTACTCGAGTCCTGGACTCGGACTCGAGTGCCGATTTTCGGGACCCGTGACTTGACTCGGACTCGCGCACTGATTGATGACTTGGACTTGGACTCGGACTCGAACACAGGTAATGATGACTCGTACTCGGACTCGGCTCGGACACTCCTTGGATGAGTCGGACTTGGACCTGTTTCCTGGCGTGTGCACCTGCGAGGCGAGTTCACGTACTGGGCGCGCCCCGCTGCTATACCAGTCTAAAGATGCCCAGAGACACACCCCGCATCGTGCTGTATGCTTTTAAAGATTTCGTTTCCATATTGGGAAAGAGCAGCGAAAAATGCACATTATGTGGACAGAAGATAGAAGAGAAGACTGGGACAACGTCGAATTTCAATCGACACCTTTCACGGCGGCACCCAGAAAAGTAAGTAGAAATGCTATTGTTAGTTTGCTAACCCACGTTAATGTTAGCCACTAAATTGACTCCACAAAGGTTTTAAGATGTCGGGTTAGATGGAGGTTGGGGTTGATATCACATCCTAGGGACCAAGTGCAGTTTTATTGTCTAGATACTGTTAAAAAGCTATACATGTCCTTGGTGATACTGCAGATGATGAGTAGCCTAGCCCTAGCCTACAATGAACGTGAACATTAGAGACTGAAAAACACATCTTTTCAACTCTGTCTACCCATTAGCCCCCCCCCCCTCTCAATCAACTTCCTCTTGACTGCCTTTTTATTTTTTACTTACTTGTTTACCTGTCCTTGTTTGTCTACCCTCCCTCATACTGTAAAGCGTCTTTGAGTTGTGAAAAGCGCAATATAAATAAAATGCATTATTATTATTCTGTTTGCTGTAAGTCATCATTTGTAAAATATTATACTACATGGGCTGTATGATGTAAATCTTGTATTAAATAAAGTTAATATTACCGACGTAGATTAACGTCCCTGTAGCTTCTTATTGTATTTGCAATAGGAGTTGAACGTTGCCGTTTGCTAGTACTATAATACCACGCAGGGATAACCCAGAGTTTAGAACCTTTGTGTTACGATGTGATGTTACGATGTGTGAAGCAGGTAGGACCCAAATGCAGATTTACGTGAAATTCCTTTATTTCAAGGCTATAAGGACAATGACAGAACAGAACGATAGTTACGGCTGTAACTACGGTTCTATGAGTCCCGGATGACCGCCAGAGGCGGTGCTTTAGCACTGGATATGTCCATCGCGCGCATGCACAGCTCGAGTACCAATAACAACAAAGTCACCTGTGACCCACGTGACACCGGCTACATCAGCCGGTGTCGACAGAGGATCTGTTCCCAGAATCTTCTCGCGAGCACACAAGAATTCTGAGTGACAGGAAACTCTGGCGGTCATCCGGGACTCATAGAACCGTAGTTACAGCCGTAACTATCATTCTATTTCGTCCCTACTGACCGCCAGAGGCGGTGCTTTAGCACTGGATGACCTATACCAACCATGTCATGAAGAATCCAAGCACTTACTCACCTAGTTGGAAGCAGCGGAGCTTGGCCACAAGACCACCCCCAGGGGGTGAGGAGTGGCGACATTGACCCGGTAGAACCTGGAGAATGTGCCAGAAGACGCCCATGACGCCGCGGCGCAGATGGTCTCCAGGGGCACCCCTCTTAGGGCAGCCCACGATGTTGAGACGCCTCTTGTAGAGTGGCATCTGGCCCCTGATGGCGGGGGGCGGCCACTGGCCCCATAGGCACATGTGATGGTATCCACCACCCAGTGGGACAGCCGCTGCTTCGAGAGAGCACGACCCTTCCTAGTGCCGCCATGGCAAACGAAGAGCTGCTCTGACTGTCGTATACAGGCCGTAGCATCAATATACGCCCTCAGGGCACGCACAGGGCACAGCAACTCAGGTGTGCCGTTCTCCTGTGGAATGTTAAAGCGTGCCAGCTGGATAGGCCGATTGGAGTGGGCTAGTGGAAGCACCTTGGGCAAGAACGCCACATTCGGCCAGAGGGTGACACCCGAGCCATCGGAGTTCCACCTCAGGCATGTACTGCTTACGGAGAGGGCATGAAGCTCTCCGACTCGCTTCCCTGAGGTTATGGCAAGCAGAAATGCTGCCTTCAGGGACAGCCATTTAAGCCCGACCTGGGCCAAGGGTTCGAAGGGAGGAGATGATAGTGCATCCAACACTAGGGGCAGGTCCCAAGCCGGGGCCCTTGGGGTGCTAGGGGGGCGCTGCCGTAGAGCCCCTCTTAGAAAGAGGGACACCAACCTGTGGCGCCCCACTGTGGCGCCATCGACTCCGACATGTCGGGCAGAGATAGCAGCCATATACACCTTCAAAGTGGAGTGAGAACGTCCACTATCCAGAAGGGACTGCAGAAACTCTAAAATGGTGGCCACGGAGCAATGTCCCGGATTCTCAGCCTTACTCACACACCAGTGGGAGAAGAGCCTCCATTTGCACTCATACTGTGCCCGAGTGGATGGAGCTCTGGCATTCAGGATAGTTTCCCTGACAGATGCCGTGACACCGCTCAACAGTGGGTTGGGCCCTGCAGAGGCCAAACCCAGAGCTGAAGGCGGCGAGGGTCGGGATGCCAGATCTGACCCTTGAGCTGTGACAGGAGGTCCTTCCTGTCGGGGAGACGCCACGGTGGGCTGCCGCAGAGACTGCGTAGCAGTGGGAACCAGACTCTCCCCGGCCAGCGGGGGGCGACTAGAAGGAGCCTGTGCCCCTGGGTAAGGACCCTCTGAAGCGTCTGAAGTATCAGAGGCAACGGCGGGAAGGCATACAGGAGAGTGTCCGGCCAGTCGTGCGCCAGGGCATCCTGACCCAATGGGCTGGTCACCTCCGACCAGGAGAACCAGAGGGGGCAGTGCCTCGACTCTTCCGAGGCAAAGAGGTCCACCTCGGCCCTGCCGAAGAGGCTCCAAATTATCTCCACCACCTCCGGGTGAAGCCTCCACTCCCCCGGTGGAGGCTTGCGCCGTGAGAGGAAATCTGCGACCTGATTCAGGTCCCCTGGCAGAAAAACTGCCCGCAGACTGGTGAGGCGGGGGAGCGCCCAAGGCAAGAGGCTCTGCGAAACGCGGAGCAGCTGTGCGGACCTGGCGCCCCCCTGGTGGTTGATTTGGGCAACTGCGGACATGTTGTCCGAACGAACGAGCACATGCCTGCCCGCCAGTTGGGGTAAAAAGTGCATGAGTGCGAGCAACACCACTCGAAGCTCCAGCACATTGATATGGCGTGCACCTTCCTGGGCAGACCACTGACCCTGCACAGTCCTGCCCTGCCACACCGCACCCCACCCCGAGAGACACGCATCCACAGTGACAGTCTCCCGGCGGGATGGGATGGTGCCCATGGGCACACCCCTCAGGAGATAGGCCCTGTCCCTCCAGCGGGACATAGAGTGGAGGCACCGCTGAGACACCCTGACTCTCTTGTGCCTGTGCCGCTTGGCGTCCAAGTGACGGCTGTTCAGCCACATCTGCATGGGGCGCAGTGACAACAGGCCCAAGGGCACGACGGCTGAGGCAGCTGTCAGTCTGCCTAAGAGCCGGAGGAACTGTATGTAAGGCACCCTCTTGCCTAGTCTGAAGATGCGAAGATGGTGGGAAATGTCGTCCACACGACGAGGTGTCAAGTAGGCCCTCATGGTGACCGAATCTAGGACCATCCCCAGATAAGTGACCTGCTGGGAAGGGTCCAGGCAACTCTTCCCGGTGTTCACTGTCAGGCCCAACCGGGCAACGTGGGATGAGAGGCGCGCCGTATCCTGGGCCCCTTGGGCCCGGGACGGCGCGCAAACCAGCCAGTCGTCCAGGTATGGCAGGACCTTCATGCCCTGTGCCTGCAGGGGAGCGAGTGCTGCCGCAACAACCCTGGTGAACACCCTTGGGGAGAGGGAGAGACCAAAGGAAAGCACCCGAAACTGATAATGTCGACCCTGAAAGGCGAACCTCAAGAACCTCCGGTGATGGGATGCAATTGGCACGTGGAAGTAGGCGTCCCTCAAGTCCACGGTTGTGAACCACTCCCCCTGTGTGACAACACGAAGGGTGTCTGCTGTGGTTAGCATATGGAAGGGTAGTACCCTCAGGAATCTGTTGATTCCTCTGAGGTCCAGAACTGGACGGAATCCGCCAACTTTCTTGCTCACAAGAAAGTACGTCGAGTAGAACCCCCCGCTCTGACGCAGGGGGTCCACTGGCTCGATTGCGCCTTTGGCCAAGAGGACGGACAACTCTTGGGCTAGCGCTAAGGCCTTCGCCGGGTCCTTGACAACTGTCATTCTGACCCGGCCGAAGGCTAGGGGCCGGCGTCGGAACTGCAACTCGTAGCCCCGGGTTAGTGTGGAAACCACCCAGGGGTCGGAAATACAGGCAGCCCAGTAGCTGAGCTGCTGCTGGGAAAACCAGCCGACGACCGGCCCCGGGACTTCAGGGCCTAGCCCCCCGGCCCCTGGAGCCCCTCGGGGGGCGCCGGTAAGGCTCTGAAGCGCGAGGCCGCCTGGAAGCCAGGCGACCTGGGGCACGAAAGTCATTGGTTGAGTGGGCCGCTGGGAACTCTGCCGACCACCCCAGTAAGCCGGTGGCTGAGCACCGCAGCTCCTGGAGAACGGGTAATCCCGCGGCCCCGACTGGATGAGTCGCGAAGCTACACGCAGCCAGCTGTTTGCAGAGAATCCTTAACAAATGTTCCGAACGAACGAACGCTGTAGGCTACAAAAAATGTAGCCAAGGTACTCTCGCGCAGCGAGAAGATGAAAAGGAACAGATCCTCTGTCGACACCGGCTGATGTAGCCGGTGTCACGTGGGTCACAGGTGACTTTGTTGTTATTGGTACTCGAGCTGCGCATGCGCGCGATGGACTTATCCAGTGCTAAAGCACCGCCTCTGGCGGTCAGTAGGGACGAAATAGAACACTCACCGTGGACAAGCCAATACACAAGACAACCCGACAAAGAGAGACAGAAAACCCAGAACTTAAATACACCCAGGACTAATCACATAAACACGAGACAGGTGAGGAGGGAGGAGAAAACACATAGGTACCAGGTGAACACAATTGGGTAATCAGAGAGGGAAACCGACAGAAAGGAAACAGGCAGGAAACGGGGGTGAACACTTTACAAAATAAAAAATAGGAAACCCAAAGATAGAAAAGGACACGAAAAATACCAACAGACAAATCCTAACAGTACCCCCCCCTCAAGGGACGGATCCCAGACGTCCCAAAACAAAAAACAAAAATCCAAAAACTCAAGCAGGGTGGGTGGAGGGGGTCCGGAGGAGGGACGCATCACTAAGCCACCAGGGTGGGAGGAGGGGGTCAGGAGGACGGGACTGAACTGACCACCCAGGGGCACGGCAGAGGACCAGGAAGGGGTCTCGGGGCGGACGGCCCGGGGGCAAGGCAGAGGACCAGGAAGGGGTCTCGGGCGGGCGGCCCGGGGGTAAGGCAGAGTCCAAAAAGGGGGACTCGGGCGGACGGCTCGGGGGCAAGGCAGTGGACCAGGAAGGGGTCTCGGGCGGACGGCCCGGGGGTAAGGCGGAGTCCAAAAAGGGGGACTCGGGCGGACGGCCCGGGTGCAAGACAGAGTCCAAGGTGGGGACCATGGAGGGGCGAAGGCAGCGGCAGGAAGAGTCAGGGGGCCGGGCCCGAGGGCGAAGACCAGACAGCTCCGCAGGCCGGGCAGGAAGGCGCTGACGGGACAGCGCCGGAGGCCGGGCATGACCCGGTGTCGGAGCTGGTGGGACAGGCCTCGGCAGGATCCCCCACGGAATAGGACCAGGAAACGGGATTGGCAGGACCCCCGGCAGGAGAGCAGTCGGCGGGGCCTCCAACAGCACAGAACAAAGGGTTGGCAGGACCCCCGGCAGGAGAGCAGACGGCGGGACCCCCAACGGGACAGGACAAAGGGCCGGCAGGACCCCCGGCAGCAGAGCAGTCGGCAGGGCCTCCAACGGCACAGGACAAAGGGTTGGCAGGACCCCCGGCAGGAGAGTAGTCGGCGGGACCTCCATCGAGACAGGACAAGGAGCTGGCAGGACCCCCGGCAGGAGAGTAGACGGCGGGACCCCCAACGGGACAGGACAAAGGGTTGGCAGGACCCCCGACAGGAGAGTAGTCGGCGGGGCCTCCAACGGGACAGGACACAGGGTTGGCAGGACCCCCGGCAGGAGAGCAGTCGGCGGGACCTCCAAAGGCACAGGACATGGGGTTGGCAGGACCCCCGGCAGAAGAGTAGTCTGCGGGACCTCCAACGGCACAGGACCTGGGGTTGGCAAGACCCCCGGCAGAAGAGTAGTCTGCGGGACCTCCAACAGCACTTCAGTAGGGACTTTAGATGGGACTAGAGAAGGGACTAGAGAAGGGACTAGGAAAGTGACCTGAGGAGGGACTAGGGAAGGGACTACAGAGGGGACTAGAGAAGGGACCAGAGGAGGAACTAGAGAACGAAACTCGAGAGGAGACGCGAGAGGGGAACTAGAGAGGGGACTTGAGGAGGGACTAAAGGAGGGACTAAAGGAGGGAACTGGAGAGGGGTCTCCAGAGGGGACTAGAGGAGGGACTAGAGAAGGGAACTTGAGAGGGGACTCGAGAGGCGAACTAGAGAGGGGACTCGAGGAGGGACTAGAGGAGGGACCAGTGGAGGGAACAAAAGAGGGAACTGGAGAGGGGACTCCAGAGGGGACTAGAGGAGGGACTAGAGAAGGGAACTTGAGAGGGGACTCGAGAGGCAAACTAGAGAGGGGACTCGAGGAGGGACTAAAGGAGGGACCAGAGGAGGGAACTCGAGAGGGAACTCGAGAGGGGACTTGAGAGGGAACTCGAGAGGAGACTCGGGTAGGAACTTGAGAGGAGACTTGAGAGGTGACTTGAGAGGGAACTCGAGAGGTGACTTGAGAGGGAACTCGAGAGGAGACTCGAGAGGTGACTTGAGAGGGAACTCGAAAGGAGACTCGAGAGGGGACCTGAGAGGGAACTCGAGAGGAGACTCGAGAGGGGACCTGAGAGGGAACTCGAGAGGGGACCTGAGAGGGAACTCGAGAGGAGACTCGAGAGGGGACCTGAGAGGGAACTCGAGAGGGGACCTGAGAGGGAACTTGAGAGGAGACTCGAGAGGGGACCTGAGAGGGAACTCGAGAGGAGACTTGAGAGGGAACTCGAGAGGGAACTCGAGAGGAGACTTGAGAGGGAACTTGAGAGGAGACTCGAGAAGAGACTCGAAAGGGGACCTGAGAGGAAACTTGAGAGGGGACTTGGGTAGGAACTTGAGAGGGGACTCGAGAGGAGACTCGAGAGAGAACTGGAGTGGTGACTTGAGAGAGTTGGTTCGCCAACAGAACACGGGGGGCTGGAGTCGGCCGGTATGCTGACTGGACTCGTGGAGCTGGCGTCGGCTGGAGAGCCAGCAGGAGACGAGGTGCCGGAGTCGGCCGGTATGCTGACAGGACTCGGGGAGCTGGCGTCGGCTGGAGAGCCAGCAGGAGACGAGGTGCTGGAGTCGGCCGGTACGCCGACAGGACACGGGGAGCTGGCGTCGGCCGGAGACGAGGGGCTGGAGTTGAAACCATGGCTGTTGGGGCCAGGACTGAGGCTGGAACCATGGCTGCAGGGGCCGGCACTGGAGCCGGAACCATGGCTGTTGGGGCTCGGGCTGCTAGCCTGGCCTTGCGACGACTCCTCTTAGCAGCCGCCTGAATACTCCGTGGACCTCCATAAGCCAGACGAGTTCCGGAATACGACTCCTGGACAGGAGCAGGAACTGGGGCAGAAGCACGGGTTGACTTCAGGCGGAACCCACCAAGGCGTATGGTGCCAGATTGGGAATTGGGAGACATGGAGCTAGCATGCCTAGGGCTAGCAGGCCGGGAATCACATGCTTGAAGGAAGTCCAAAATCCAGTCAGGTAAGAACTCAACGAAACATGGTTTCTCTGCTGCCAACCGGAGCGCCTCTACCAGAGCGGCCCTCTTCTGCCGAACACTGGACGCTCCCTTCCACCAATCGAAGCAGCAAGCCAGATAGAAGGTTAAATGCTGCAATTCAACCTCCCATGGATCATCTGCTGGGTCCATTTGTGGTCGGGTTGTAATGTTACGATGTGATGTTACGATGTGTGAAGCAGGTAGGACCCAAATGCAGATTTACGTGAAATTCCTTTATTTCAAGGCTATAAGGACAATGACAGAACAGAACACTCACCGTGGACAAGCCAATACACAAGACAACCCGACAAAGAGAGACAGAAAACCCAGAACTTAAATACACCCAGGACTAATCACATAAACACGAGACAGGTGAGGAGGGAGGAGAAAACACATAGGTACCAGGTGAACACAATTGGGTAATCAGAGAGGGAAACCGACAGAAAGGAAACAGGCAGGAAACGGGGGTGAACACTTTACAAAATAAAATAGGAAACCCAAAGATAGAAAAGGACACGAAAAATACCAACAGACAAATCCTAACACTTTGCATGTGGGCACAACACGTTTTGACACAGATTAATTAGCTATACCATATGATATCGCCCGAGGAAGTCGTCATACTTATACATATATAAATAAAGATATGTGTCAAAGCTCTAATCAAATTAACAGTGTATACACACAAATGAACAACTTTGTTTGTGTCAAATAACACGTTGTATTGTAGTGTTTATTTTAGTGTTGTTTTATGCTTATCCACATTTTGATTTCAGAGCACAACAGTTGGGCACAACATAAAGCTCAACAGTGAAGCTGGCAATGCTGAACAAAACCATCACTAGATCCTGTTACATCAGCGTAATATAAAAGTACATAACGATTGATGTTACATTAGCATAATTACGAATGGCTCGGACGTTACACAATTAGCCGCTAGCTCCTAACTGCCGCGGCCGCCTCGTTATTCGTTAATATCAAATCCATAATAACAATCCAGAACGCGCAGTGCTGTTACGTGTACGCAAATTGACGTGCTTGATGTGAACGAGCCTTTTGGGGGGCGTGGTTAACGTTGTGCATGCTCTATTAGCGCACATACAGGTACTTCTCAGGCATGCTGGGTAATCTGTGACGTTTCACTCTCTCAAAAGTTGGCCCATTTTGTCATCCATGCGCCAATAGAGAACCGCAGTGACGCGTCCTAAAACCCGGATGTAAACTACTTCCGGTTCCTTCGTCAAAAAGCAATGCAATTTCTTCATAGGATTTTGGAAAATAGCTGGAAATAAGGTCTGTGGTTGAGACACATTTAAGAGACGGATCACGTTTTGTTCAGCCGGATAATCTCCACATGTCTATCCTACCTTTATAATTTTCGAAGCATAAATCTAGTCGCAAGAAGCAAAATGCTAACGTTATGCTATAAAGGAACTGCAGCAGGGTCGCTGCTTCAACGTCACGCCAACTTAAGATCCATATTCAAACATACAGATTGTAAATGGAACAAGTTGAAGCGTTTGTTTGAACACTTTGCAGGAGGCAGGTATTGCTTTCAAGCAGAACAGGGCAAACAAACTTAGAGGAGTGTTTACGTGTTCGGCGTAATGACGTAAAACGGCCTGGACAACTTCTGTAGTCCTATTCAGCCACTTGGTAACAACCATCGTTTTTCAGACACGTTAACTCTTCAAAAATCACCAGTGCGGTCACTGCTGATGTATTTAATGTCGTAGAACAAAACGTGATCCGTCTCTTCAATTTGTGTCAAACACAGACCTTATTTGGAGCTATTTTCCAAAACCCTATGGAGAAATTGCATTGCTTTTTATCGAAGGAACCGGACATGGTAAAAATGCTAACTTACTTCCAGGTTTTAGGACGCGTCACTGTGGTTCTCTCTGAGCAGCTCTCATAGGAGTGAATGAGGCCCCGCCTTCCACGCTGTATCCAGTTCTTATTATACATCCATGGGCTCAGCAGCCAAGCTGTGTCACGTGACTTGAATTTTTTATTGAGCCGTCCCTTATAGATACTATCTCTTTACGTATGCACACACACACAATAGACCAGGGGTGCCCACACTTTTTTGGCTGGTGAGCTACTTTTGAAATGACCAGCTCACCGAGGTCTACCAACCAAAAATATAATCCCAAATTGCAAGGGTTGCTGAATAACACGTTTTATTTATACATGGGATAACTACAATAGGGCTGCAACAAACGACTAATTTGATAATCGATTAATCTATTGATTAATTGACTATTTGGACTATTACTGTATGCCTTGCACAATTTCTCAAGCGCTCTTATTTAGCCATCAACTTTTAGATTTAGCTTGAGGTTGTTTTAGGCATGTGGAAACTAACAATGAAGACAATAAAGATGAATACTTGATTCAAAAATACATATATTATTAAATTAACTTAACAAATTGTTTACAAAATTAACATTCCTTTTTATTTATACAAAATAAATAATATTTCATATCAAAAGAAACAACAATGTTTTAACAAATCGTATTAAATAATCTGACAGAACTGTAAACAGAATAGCTGAAACTTTAACAAACTAAATAACTCAGTTACCTCTAATCATTAACCCATGTTTGAATCATTGAGTTAACTCTGTGTGTTGCTGCTAGCATACATAACACCTGACGTGGAAACATTACTTGTGGATGGGGCTACAGAGCTGCTAGAAAGAGAGTCGAACCCGGTGCATTCCTCCGTCTGAATGTGGAGCACTTTTGCTAAATATTTAGACAAATTGCTTGTGTTAACGCCCTTAGCTAAACACTCTTAGCAACGAGCATTGTCCACCTCAAGACGGGTAACATTTAACCACACCTTGGAGCGCTTCTCTCCGCCATCTCCGCCGTGTGTTGCTGCATGTAGCAGCCGCGTGTGTAAACTGCCCCGCCCCCTCGCACACAGACGGGAGAGAGAGATCTCGTCTGGATTGGAAAGGTCAAAAATACACCGACCATAGACGCATTTGTTTGTCTTTTTGCATGTTAGAAACGAGTTGGCGACACTAAGACTGCAAGATAATGTTTGTGTAGCAATAATACATGACCTTTCTCTTTCTCAACTCGCTACTCGGAGGGAAGTCGCTGCTATCCCTTGTGAACACTCCGATAATGCCTCTCCACGTTACCTTTCTTTGGCAGAGCGACGCTTGCTTTACAAATAAGGCAAATAACCTTTGAATGTGACATCACAAAAAAATATTCTTTCTCCCATTCTGGGTGGAAGTGGAATGTCTTTAGCTTCTTGCTCGGTCCCGCACTCATTTTGTTGTTTGTCTCTTTAACTTAATTTGAGTTTTCCCGGCACTTGACTGATTTTGTATCGCTTTGCGTTCTGGGTTAACAGACTGGAAAGCGATAGGTCGCTTTTTCTGTCAATCATGTAAACTCCTGAATTAAGGAGAAGCCCCTCACTGCAGTGCGCAGTACCTCAAGATGGGCGGGAGCTCAAGATGGGCGGAGCCTCAACGCCCCTCCTTCTCAACCTTTGAGGCACGGGAGCTCAACGTGGGCGGAGCTTCACAGATGACGCGTTGCATCCTGTTTCCGGGGTACCAGTTCTGTTCTGTTAATCATGTCGTCAGAGTAAGATGGAGGCAAATTAACTATTTGTTTTTGCTGCGGTTTAAAATGTGTTGATTTTAAGTCTCACTTATTTGCTGTCAAATGTGTCAAACTACATTTAATAACTATTAATTATAACTACAAACTACTTTTGTGTTGCTTCAAAATAGTAGGATTGCTGAGTGCTGAAAACTTTAGGAAAGTTTTTATATTATTTTTGCACTACTTGAGAAATACTAATAACTATACTATGCATAACATATATTTCAATTCGATTTTTACAAAATAAATGTATATGCAGCGTATTTTATTCCTGCCTATTGCCTAACTATTTTATTTGTGTTTATTTTCTTGGACCAGAAACACATCACAAACTGATGAGAGGGATGTTCTCAGAGGGATAGAGCTTGTGCCAGAGCTGGCGGGGCGCATAAACAGTCAATGTGCGGAACAACTGTTCTCAGGAATGAAGAAAAACAATAACTTTTTGAACATGACAACACCCTCAACACACATATATCTGCACATAAATATACTGCACCACGACAATGTGACAACAAACAACAAAGCTAAAGAGCAATACAGAAACATCATCCCAGCAGATGTGGAAATGCAGCTTGATGTCAATGGGAGGATATCATTAGGTGAAGCATTTCTTAGAATCATTATGTTCTTGTTCTTTTATGTGGTTTTCTGGAGAACTAATAGTATTTCATTTCAACAGCTCCTCCTTCACAAGTTGGGATGGCCACTGCATGTTCAGAACCCCACGGAGATGGTCAGGAGCAACAGGAGTGTCAGTTATCTGCTTGATACTTGTACTGTATAAAGACATACATGTTGTGTTGTTGATTTGTTATCAAGTGAATGATGCCAAGGACCAGGGAGACTTTACTAGTATCAACACAGTTATGGCAAGCAAAGGTTGCTGGGGACAGGAGCTTCAGGAGGTTCAAAACAAACAAGTAAAGTGAACTAGTCAGCAGTTCAACATATTGTATGTTTGCTAAATATGACTTCAAATGCCGGTTTTCATTTTCTTTTTTCTTCCTTTACCTGGCACAGGTTCTGGACGAGACCCAAAGCCCAAACACACATCTAGCCTTTGTGAGCAAGATGGCTCTCACGCGGGCAGATCTTTGGAGTCAGGGTTTGGCTAATGACTGGATGGGATGGTAATCAGAGGGATCACGCTCTTTGTTCTTGTACTCTTTCTAACTGATTTTGTTTTAATTGTTGGCACGTTTCATGTACTCTGTATTTTACTGACTGTGTGTTTGTATTCTGCCAGATCCTGAACAGCTGTCTTACAGTTATTGAGAAGGTATTGAAGCTGTTCTAAAATATGTAAATATATGTATAAAACATACTATATTATATCAAACAATTATAAGATATTACATTATGAAACTACATCTGTTACAGAGAGTAGATGGCGTTGTGCTGCCAACAGCCATGTTATAGCTGCCTGGTTTCCACCATCTTCCACCATCAATCCGATGCAACACCTGCCGGTATCTGGATCATGATTATCCATGTTGCTGCTCCATGTTCTCGTACCAACTCATTACTGAAGTCACATCAACACAACTGCTTTTTGCTTTTCCAGGAAAATGCAGCAAACCTCCAACGGCTTCTCCTTCCAGTGTGGGAACCTGGACACTCTGTGTGAGTACGTGTAGTCTTTGCTATTGTTTGTTTACTGTACAATGAAGTTTGCCAATGACGCAAATAGTGTTTCTATCTTTCAATTCAACGCTTCATTTAGTTGTATAATACAGATCCTACAACTTTATAATATAACGTTTGTATGTCAAAGTATATCTGTTAATATTGGAACGTGTGATATTAACAGATACTGAGGCCACAAGCTAGGGAGATTTTCTTTCTAGATCCCCTCCGTGGCGCTGGCTGGAGAGATGATATCGCACCAAACCATTCAGGTCTTTTGGCGCACAGTTCCATCACATCCGGACAGTGCAGTTCTGTTTCAGACCACTTGTCTATCTTTTTTTAATCTATGGCTCTGTTTTATTTGAACTAACATGGGATGCATTGTATTAAATAAAAGGCATTGAACAGAACCATAGATGCCACTTGACAGCGGGGCTGTTCTGTTTTACCCCTTAATGACTTTTTTTTGGAAGTTCAAGTTTGTTCCTGTTCCAACAGTGTTCAAAGATTTTCTGCATGATTTTCGAGTACTTATAAAGTTGAATTAAATTGTACTTATTCTTAACTTTCACATGCATTGTGGTCACAGACACCTTGCTCAGATCTTGTGCCCTGGGCCTTGGGCAAGTCTTGGTGTGGATGATGTCCAGGTTAGAATTGTTACAATTATTCTACTGAAGAGTATGATGTTATTGTCATCTTTGACTTTTCTTGGCCTACAAGGGTTCTCGAACAACTGTGGGGGAACAACTGTGGGGTGTTTGTCTTGATGGTAAGATACTGGATATACAGTATACATATAGTAGTCCTATGTTTCTGTTTATAATAATGTATACAAATGTATAATGCTTTCAGCATGCTATGCACTCCATTATTGCTCATAGTTTGAGACATGCTGTGATTTATTATATCCAAAACAACATTCACGGAGGAATATTATTTGTCAATGAACACCATAGCATCACAACAACCTAACATAATATACTATTTCTTTATTTACAGTACGCATTTTACATTGTGGCAAGAGCCCAATTTGATTTCAATGAGGTATGTAGAAATAAGGGTTTCATATTTCAGTTTTTCATTGATATCACTTGTGGATACAAGACTTTTCAGGACATGTGTTGTTGACCCATCTGGTTGTGTGCTTTTTATATTCCAAGACAAACATGCAGCAAATTAGGCACTGGTGGTGCCTAGTTCTCCTCAAAAACGTTCCCATGCCGTATGTTTCTTTAATTTTACAATTTACATTTGCATTCTTGAGACTATTTGTTACACTGTAACCTGACTATATCATTTTTAATGAATGTTTTTAATGTTTGTCTTTCATTCACCAAGGTCTGAACAAGAGAGGTCGCAAGACTGCAAGAGGCGACGGGAGGAAAAGGCAATGCAGGTAGAAGTTGTTGAATCACAAATGATAAAGTCTTGAACCAGTGTGAGTGTTAAACATTTAACCTCTCTTTGTCAAATATATTTCAGGATGAAGAGGTTGTGAGGTTCCACAAAAGAAGCAGGCCATCATTTGAGATGGGGTCATGAGTGACCGCGCTGGGGGGGAGCTGTTACAATCAGCTGCATTAGGTTCACTAATGCCTCAAAATGTATTAGTTGTCACGATCTGTCTGTGTTTTATTTTGTCCTGTCTTGTCTGTTGCTTCCTGTCTCTGTGTTCAATAAAATTGAAAGTCCTGAATTCAAAGTGTTTCTTAAGTAAAAGAGTATAAGTATTATCAGCTAAATGTACTCGAAGTATCAAAAGTATAGTACATGCGGAATGGTTCTGTTCACAGTATTATATTACCATTGATATTATCCTGTCAATTCTATCAATTTGTCAATACGATGGCACTTTTTTAATATATTTTTTAAAATACTGGTAGGAAATACAGTAGCTACTATATGATTTCATTTATTTCACATGTTTTTCAGTAAAAAGTGAGTAAATATACAATATTGCCTCTGAAATTAAAATTAAAAAGGTGTACGTTAAAAAACAAATGAAGGCTCTTTCTTGAAGTCATAACTGAAATAATTTATGCAATTAACATGCAAATAGACATTAAAATATGATTTGAAGGCTGTTAATGTGTTTAATTTGAGTTTTACATTTTTAAATGCCGTTGCCATGGCGACAGATCACTCGCCATCATCACAGACTTCAAGGTATCATTATATTACCGGTATCATTATATATATATATATATTAATAATATAAGATATATATATATGTTAAAATAGTTAATACTCTGACGCTATGATTAACAGAACAGAACTGCTACCCTGGAAACAGGATGCAACGCGTCATCTGTGAAGCTCGTCACGTGTCTCAAAGGTTGAGAAGGAGGGGCCGTCCCGTCACGTGCCTCAAAGGTTGAGAAGGAGGGGCGTTGAGGCTCCGCCCATTTTGAGCTCCCGCCCATCTTGAGCTCCCGCCCATCTTGAGGTACTGCGCACTGTGGTGAGGGGTACTACGAATGAAGTGGCAGGGAGGCCAAGGGAGGAGGGATCAAAACCTGTTTTGTCTATTTTAACGGAGCTGGATTTTTTTTTTTATGAATGACTCGCGATCTACCAGCATTGCCCCCGCGGTCAACGTACTGGGAACCTCTGCAATAGACAATAGTAACGTTTGTCAATACATGATACATAATTTACCTAGTATCAAATCACCGCTACCAACAGGGACACCCCTCCTGGCATGGTCCTTGGATAATGCGGCAGTGTTTTTCCGCTCGAAACTTGTCCAGGGCTCTGCTTTTTTGGACGCCCTCGGCTCGAGTTCAGGGCGTTCCGAGCTGAATAAGGGCTTCAAATGACGGCAAGACGCCCACCTGGCGGAAACGCTTCTATTATAGTGCCTAATTTCTATATTGTGTTTCTTTCAGTTTTACTCTGTTGACTTGTGGATGTAAACATCTTATTAAAGAAAATAAACACTCGCCACTTGTCTGTCTGCATAACTGTACTCATAACAACAGTGAGGGCAGAACAGTAAAAAGGCAGATTCGTCTACATCAGTGTTTCTCAAACTTTTTCATACCAAGGACCACTAAATACCAATAAAAAAATACCAATAAAAAAACACTCGCGGACCACCTAACTCCACTAATATACAAAAACACATAGTTTTTTACAAATCGCCTGAAAATGGTACAAACAAGTGGCCACATGTGATGAAGGTGTTTATCTGGGCTATATCATGCAATCGAAAGTTAAACTTAAGCTCGCTCCAATGCGGAGATATTCCCGCGAGAGTGCGGAAAACTTAAATGTATTTATTTATTTCAAATGTGAAATGTTACCAATATACTCACGGACCACTAGGGGGCGCTCACGGACCACCAGTGGTCCGCGGACCACACTTTGAGAAGCACTGGTCTACATCATAGGTCAGTAAAAGGCAGACCGCGGTCCGGATCCAGACGCCGACTTATACGGACCCGGACCTATAATCAATACATTAATAGGGGATTTAAATTTTGACGGGGCGATTCTATTTTAACCGCCGCCAACAACCGCGCTTAATTGCTTCGCTTTACATAAAACAGCTCCGCTCCGGCCTTCCCGCGCTATGCGCGTGACCTGCAAGTGTTTTTGTTACGTATGCTGGGCATTCTTATGAGAGTGATAGATGACAGAATGCCAGGAGCAGGGCCGTTTCTAGCTATTTGGGGGCCCTATGCAAGATGCTGTTTGGGGGCCCTATTTTGTCAAACTACATTGGGAGGATTACAAAGCTTTTAAGATGATCTGTGGAGATGCATTAATCTGTTACACTTTAAGAGGAAAACAGGCTCAGGGCATGACATTAAGGATTTTGGGAGATGGCCCTGTGGGCCATCTAAGCTAATTTACAGATGGCCCTGAGTCCAATAGAGATGGCCCTGAAAAATGCGCGCGGACGAAAGGACTCACGAAAGGTTTGGGGGACCTGCAGGTCTTAGATGCTGTCTGGTGCATTCTCTAGAATTATAAGATGAACCACCACAATATTATATTGTACAATTTCAATTGTATTCTTAATTTCACTTCTTCTTGTTTGTGTTTGCTGATTCAACGACTCAATGGCCCTCTGTCTGTCAGAGGGCCACTGACTGGGGTTGAAGATGGAACATTTTGAAGGGACACTCCCTTTCTGGAGATCTTGGAATCTTTTCTCCAGGTGCTTGATGAGCACATCTGCAAACACATACAAAATGTCAAATTATAATCCCTGTCTCTGGACCACCATAAAAAAATCATTTATATCATAACAAATGTGAAATTATATTCCTGTCTCTGGACCACCATAAAAATATTATCTATTAAAACATGTTATGCCCATATTTACTTATGAAGAAAATATTTACTTTTGAAGAAAAAATATTGAATATTTACTTTGAAGAAAATATTATTGGGCACATACCTATCACTTTGATTCTCTTTTTTCGGGGGGGGGGGGGGCTGCAGCTCAGTCTTTCTCTTCTTTCCAGGTTGTTCACCTTGCTTTGGTGGACTAAGAAACATTGTAATACACTCTGACTTTAAATTATTTGATCATTATGTATTCAGCATCAGAATCCGTAACAAACTGAAATTCCCGCGAAAATGTGGTTGCATTCGATTCATTGTCCGGGTAGTATTCAGTTGCGCCACTTATGTGACAGACAAGAATAGTCAACTCTAATGTCTAACACTTAATGTGGAGAAAGAGATGTCCTGTATGGGTTGATTGTGCGTTGATCTGTTGGTAATGCCTCGGGGTTCCGGTGGGCATGTAAACACATGCATAATGCTGCGCTATACTTTGTGGCCTCACCCGGTTGCATAGCGACACTTATTGTTTAGGTGTCTTTTAATAAGCAGGTAGTCATATCATTAGCTAGAACTAGCTGCATCTGATCGATATGGACATAAACGCGAGTGAAGTCTAATCTGACGGGAGAGAGAGATCACCTGCTGCTGCTGCTGAGTCGACACGCAGCTCTGCATAATCACATGCAGCGGTGAGCGGACAACACACACACACACACTTCAGGTTAGAATATCACACGTAGCTATTTTAATTACTTCTCAAACTACCTAAACTAGTTATAGATGTGTTTAGTTTTACTGTCGGGTCACTCATTACTGGATCCGCGAGCTGCATGATACTGGCATAATAGATTGCCCGATCGGGCCACCAGCAGGTGAGGCTTCATTGCCCGAGCTAAATGCTAGATGGCCCCGGGCCATCGGGCCATCCTTAATGTCGAGCCCTGAGGCTAAATTAACGAAAACCTCATACACACATGCAGGTGCTCATTGGTTACAGTGATGCAAACACAGGTATGGTGAAAAAAGAGAGAACTATTCGAAGCAGAAAAAAAGCAGCGTCAAATATACCATCTGACAAAGGCCTGTGCTATAATGCTTCAATTAACTGGCTATTCTTTATAATATACTCAGATCAATAGGAGACAGAGATGTTAAGTTATAAATCAAGGGTTTTTATTATTATTTATAGCAGGGGTGGGGAACCTTTTTCCTTTCAATTTTTACAACATCCTCCGAGGGTCGTACAAATTATTGAACTCAACCTCTGCTTAAAAAAACTAAAATCACAGCCCATTCATTTCGCGTTTCTTTCATGCTGTGCAAAGAAAAAGCAACCAATCCAGATATCTCACCATGACTCACGTATGCATGCATGTGCACGGTGTGGCATGACCACCAAAACAGAAAGATATTGACACAAGATGTGTGCAAATGTATTTAGTATCCTATCCATGTGAACATGATTTAAGTGGGAGGGGGACCTAACCTCCTTTAGGGGAGTCCGGGGGCATGTTCCCCCGGGAAGATTTTTTTTTAAAATATTGAAGTTAAAAGCATCAGTCTGGTGCACTTTGAGAGCAACATGAAGAGATCTATGGATACATCTTTCAACACCCATATGGAGCAGAACTGTAAGCAGATTTTTCTTTTTGGCTATTTTACAAATCACTCCCCTTTTAAAATCTATTCTTGTTGTTTTTAACAACTTTTTTGTTACTGTCATATAGTATTGTATACCTGTTTTTCATTTAGACTCATTAATAACTATAATGATCATATCAAGGTGTGCCTTAACCTCACTGAGCTGAGGTTATTTGAGCCTCTCAGGAGAGAGCTCTCTTCCACCTGGTTGTAGAAAAGCTCTTTAAATTCGTTAGCATAGCTAGCTAACCAGATGCTAATAACAACAGATCGCCACTGTGCTTACAACTAAAGACACAGCCACGCAAACACTGCGGGATGTGTACGGCTCCTTATGGGTACTGCAATATTTGAACACTCCTTTCAGACGAGACATGTACCACGTGAAGACATGTTACGCTCGTGTTGTGTTCAAGGAACCTGTCCTTGGCCAGGAAAAACAGGTACTCGCTTGTTTAATTATTTTTGCGGTCTAGATTTCTTCTTCTTTTTTGAGGTGAGAAGTTGTCCGTCAGTCGGACTCACTCCCCACCCCCAAAACGAAAACTCTTCGGTTCTCCACGAATTACACAAGTCACCCAAATCAGCATTAAAAAAGCGGGAGGTGCCGAAAAATCCCCTATTAATGTATTGATGTAGCTCCGGGTCCGTATAGGTCGGCGTCTGGGTCCGGATCCGGACCGCGTTCCACCTGTTGCGACCCCTGCTGTACAGTATGTGCCCGCGCCAAGTCCTCCCACCAATCTCCCTCTGGCCTGCTTCGTCCGCTGCCGGTACCTAGTCGCCCTTGGTCGCATGTGGCCTTGGATTTTGTTACTGGACTTCCACTTTCACAAGGTAATACCATCATCCTAACTATTGTGGACAGATTTTCCAAGATGGTACACTTTGTTGCACTTCCCACAGCCCGAGAGACTGCAGATCTTCTGGTCAACCATGTTGTTCGACTCCATGAGATCCCCACCGGCATCGTCTCTGACCGGGGTCCCCAGTTCATCTCCCACGTTTGGAAGGCCTTCTGTCAGGCTCTGGGAGCATCGGTGAGCCTGTCATCTGGCTATCATCCTCAGACGAACGGGCAAACGGAACCGGCCAACCAGGATCTGGGGGCGGCTCTTCGCTGTGTGGCTTTCAGGAACCCTTCGTCATGGTGCCCACATCTGCCATGGATCGAATATGCCCACAACTCCCTGTCAAATGCAGCCACAGGTATTTCACCCTTTCATTGTGCCATGGGTTTTCAACCACCCCTGTTTCCTGCCCAGGAAGAGGAAGTTGCTGTTCCTTCCGTTCAAACCCACCTTTGTCACTGTCGTAAGGTGTGGAAGGAGACCCGAGCCGCACTGCTCCGCTCCGCTGCCCGCAACCGCCTCATCGCAGACCGCCACAGGACCCCGGCCCCCAACTACTTACCTGGTCAGAGTGTTTGGCTTTCCTCCAAAGATCTCCCACTCAAGACAGAGTCGAAGAGACTCACCCCACGTTATGTCGGCCCCTTCATCATCGACTCGGTTATCAATCCATCTGCAGTCAAACTCAAGCTCCCCCCACACATGAAGATTCATCCTACATTTCATGTGTTTCTGTTAAAACCTGTTACCAGCAGTCCCTTGTCTCCTCCAGTGAGTGTTCCCCCACCCCCCCCGCATCATCAATAATCACCCAACCTACACCATCAGGCGATTGTTGGACGTTCGTCACCGTGGAAGGGGATTCCAATATCTGGTGGATTGGGAGGGCTATGGTCCAGAGGAGAGGTCTTTGGTTCCCCGGCGAAACATCGTAGGCGCGTCCCTGGTACGAGACTTCCACCGGGATAACCCTGGTAGACCTGGTAGGAAATTCTTTGTTGTGTGTTGCTGCCGGCCCGTCTCTCCCCCATTCACATTGAGTATTTTACAAAGAGTGAAACAGCGCCCCTCTAGATGTTATGGTGAAACAGTAGATTGCACTCTCTGCTGCGAGAGGAGGCTAGCCGAAATTGGCTTCCCTTTGTGAAAAAAAATGGAGAGATTGACCAATCAGATGAGGCTCACGTGATGCCCCTGCCCATGGCCGTATCTACCATTGAGGTCACCGAGGTCCGGACCTCGGTAATATTTTCCGAGCTGTGTATATAACAAAACTTGTGAAATAATTGCACTACACGGGGTTCTTTGTAGTACTTCCATTTACTGACGATGGGGGCGCTGCATAACTACGTAGCCTCGATTAAAGCAAACAATAAACCACCGCAGCCCGGACTTGTATCGGAGCAGCGGAGGAGTGATGAGGTATCTAGAGATCTGAGTCCAGCGGGCTGCTTGTGTTTCTGCTCATCAGGACATCATATGACCAGCAGATCCTGTGTGAACGCTCTATGTTAGTCAGTGGACGTCCGACAACAAGCACACTAACTTATATTGCAGGCTATACTTTGGTTTAAATTGCGTGAATAAACTAGCTAGAGAGCTAAAGTTAATTACATTCATCCAATGTCAGAAGGATTACCTTTTAACAAACGTTTTAATGGTTTTCTTTCATTTCAATTTGAGTAAAACGTTGAAGATATAACATTGTATTGTTTTCTTTTTACACTGACTCAGATATAATGAAAAGACTACGTCAGTCGAAGCTCAGCTTTGATAAGGAAGAGACAGGACAGGCAGAGAGAAAGAGAGAGAGAGACAGTGATGGAAGTCAGGGAGGAACTGCAGGTACAGTCACACAAAAGAATGTAGGCTTAATAACCCCATCTATCCATCTCTCCATCTATCAATCTATTTATCTATAACAATAGTCTTCATTTACAATAGGCATAATTTTTAAACAACATACATCTATTGCAGTTATGATGTCATAATAACATACGATTGCTTACATCTTTGTTCTCTTTTGAGAATCAAACAAAACAGATTTAAATTAAAAAAATAATGCAAACAAACAAGTGAAATGAACTAAATTGCTGAATTGCCTTTAATTCACTGGCAGTGAGGAGGAGCAAAAAGTGAACAAGGAGGGAGAGATTGAACAAAGAGAAAGAGTAGAGGACAGAGAGAGTAAAGAACAGGAAGAAGACAGAGAGACTAAAGAAGATGGAAGAGAGGCTGCAGGTTATGGAAAGGAGAGAGACATGGAAAGTGAATGTTGACAATGTTTTGTGATCATTTTAGCCTCTTCTGCATGTCCAGATCATTAATAGTAACAATCAACTGATTCTTATGCATTACACTTTCAGAAATAATGTATGCTGCAGCCTACTGACATGGTTTGAAATCAATATATTATCCAATGTGTGACCCCCCACAGGACTTAAAAAGCACCTAACTAGATTACGAAAATCCCAAAAATCTCGGGGGATATCCCCCAAACCCCCCTAGCATGTTTGGACCTCGGTATTTAGGAAATCCTGGATACGGCCCTGCCCCTGCCAACCTGTGATTAGTCAGGGCCATGCCAAGGGAAGCCAGAGGCGGCTGGCTTCCCTTGCCTCACAATCCAATCAAATCGCATAAACTTAGTGTTGCAGTGACGCGTCCTAAAACCCGAAAGTAAGCTGCGCCCGGGTTCCCTCGACAGAAAGCAATAGGATTTCTCCATAGGATTTTCGAAAATAGCTAGAAATAAGGTCGGTGGAAAATGAACCTGTTAGATAAATGCACGTTTTGTTCAGCCGGATAATATCCACATGTCTACTCTACTTTTATAATTTTCGAATCATAAATCGAATCGATAGAAGATAGATAGCGTCACTGCACCACTCTCACCGCCGTTAGATAGTAGCACGCAACCGAAGCAAGTGCAATTATGGAGGGTGAAGATTTGGAGTATTTACTCAAAAATAATTGTACTAAACTTCCGCTACAGCAGCAACAACAAATATAATCTGATGACAGGCCACTGCCCAAACTAGAGCTGTGTACAGCGAGGAAAAAAGGAGCGAATCGGACGTAAAACGTTAAAGGTCTCCTGATTTAGTTTGTGAGTGAATGCTTATTAGAGTTTGGGCTGGAGAGTGCGTGCGGACATGTCGGTTAGATAACAGGCGTGTGTAAGTCCTGCATCTGTATGATACAAATGTGTGTAAAATGATACCGGTTGCTGTAATCACTCATCTGGTTACGTTATTATATTGACCACCACACCCTCCCGACCCGAAAGAAAGGACGTATTATTGGCTTCCCCTAATTTTTTTCCCACGCCACGCTACTGCTGGTAGACCTGGTAGGCCGCCTGGAGGCATCCCTTAAGGGGGGGGGGTACTGTGGTGGCTGTACTCTGCCAGCCGCCTCCCTTGTGTTTGTTTTCTCTGTCTGTGTTTGTGTGGGCGTGGTGGCTGTCACTCCTGGCTCCCGGCTCAACCTCCACCTGCTGCAATCAGCTGTGCACCCTCCCCTACTACACACTTGATTCCCATCAGCATTTACAAATGGCATATCAGCGGAGGCTCAACAACCTGTCAGCGCCAGATCGTTGTTTAACCCACAGTGGTAAAACTCTTAGCCTTCTTACGGCCCGTCCACACAGCAGCTTTGAAAAAATCTTGAAAATCTTGGAGGTGGGCGTGTCTGAAAGCTTGGGGATTTTTTGCGAGCAACGCGAGCAACAACCAATCACATGAATCTCCCGCCCCCGACATACAAAGCAATAGCAATGTTAAAACGAAGTAAACTGGATATAAAATCCCCAAACAGGCGAAAACCTACCAGTTCCACCCACTGTCTCTGCCACCTCCCTCCATGCCTGGTTTCTCCGGTTTGTATCCCGGTAAATAGTCTGGTCGTAAAGAACCGGGTGATTTGCTACCGTAATTTCTCGTTTGGAATATGAGGAAATGAACTGCGGTCTGGCTCTCCCAGTTTACGCGTGGTTTGATTGGCTAGCGCTTGTACTGTCAGATTTGCATAAACGGGATTTGATTGGCTGACGCTTCCAGCTCAGCTTCAAAAGTTGAACATTGCTCAACTTCTGAATCCTTAAAATCCTGGAAATCCTGGAAATCTTTGCTTTGCTTCCCCACAATGCAGTTCGGCTAAAAGCGAGGCAAAGTGACGTCACCCCATTCAAAGTGAATGGAAAGAGAAGCGTTGGAAGAGTTTTTTAACACTGCTGTGTAGACGGGCCGTTAGCCTTCTTAGCATTACTAGCTATTTCCTCAACACTGAATGTTCTTCTTATGCGTTTCGTCTTGTGCTCCAGGATCACTCTCCGGCCTCCGTGTTATTATCACCAGCCGCCACCAGTCGCCATTCCAGCCGGATTATTCTCCACGCTCCTCCACCTCAAATAAAACCTTTTTTCCAACACTCTGCCGTGTCCTGCGTTTGGGTCCTCTCAGATATCGTAACAGAATGTATACAAAATATGAATTAAATTATGTGAAAGTAAAAAAGCCCAACAATTGGACACATTTCTAAACACTTTAATTCCTGAGTGAACACTGAGTGTCATCATGCCCTCAGTTTTGAATGAATGTTATGAAAACTATAGATTATGTGCCTCTTTATGATGTATTGGAATAATTGTTAAATGTTGAAAACAAAACAACAAAGTTATAAAATGATAAATTAAAGAGAATGTGAGGATATTGCCTGAATAACAGCTATAGGTAATATCTGTAATGAAGCGTTGGGACTGCCTCAAACTGCACCTGTCCCTTGTATTCTGTACCTCTTATCTTCATCTTTTCTGCGTCCTCCTCCCTACTTATATGTATTTTATTCATAACGGAAAACATCTGCTAGATTTAGGCTTAACGTACACACAAGCTTTTAAGCACGCCAACATGTAGACATTAGAAAACACTGCTTAGTAGTGGTGAAATGTAACTAAGTAGATTTACTCAAGTGCTTAAGCAACACATTGAGGTACTTGTATTGTACTAGAGTATTTTCACATTATGCTAGTTTTTTGTTTTACTCCACTACATTTTGTTGGCAAATGTTGTACTTTTCAATCCGCTACATTTATTAAACATATTTATGTACTAGTTACTTTGCAGATTCAGATAAAAAAAAAAATGTTTATGGACACATACATTATCATATATTAGGTTAAGCTAAACAGTGTTGTATACAAATATTCAAATAAACCACACTTTTACCAAGTGCAACACTGAAGTGATGAACACATTAATGCACCAATAGTAATATATGGCGCTTAAATGTGCATTTCTGCATAACAAGTTTTTACTTTTGGTACTTCAAGTATATTTTAACTCTTATCCTTTGTTACTTTTACATAAGTAAGGTTTTGAATGCAGGACTTTGACTTGTAACTGAATATTTTTACTCAGCAGTATTACTACTTTTACTTAAGTAATTAATCTGAGTACTTTTTCAACTCTGCTGCTTAGAACTATGATGCAGAGACCTACGTTTACTTCTGGATTGGTCAGTCACAAGGTTCCTTTAAGGTTTAAAACACCCTTAAAAATAAAAACGCAGTAGTGTGGATGCAGCCTCTGTTCCTCCCCTGCTGTCCCACACATGCTGGGCACCTCCTGCTAAAACTGCAATTACTGCAGGAGATTAAATTAAGGGGGGGGGGGTGGGGTGGTACTTAAGTGTATGAAACACACAAACAGAAAGGCATCTGGCTGTGAAAAACAATGTCCTCTTCATGGAAAAAGCATTCTTTCCAGACGTCCTGAAGTCTTATGTTGTCTTCCCCCTCTCTGTTACCCCTCCTTACACCTCTAACAGAACGCTCTCGACTAAATGAAGGCTAAACAAACCCTATAAAAAGTCTGCCCCCCCCCACACAATGCAGGTTGAGGGTTTATGAGCAGGCCCATTAAATGTTGGGGCTCTAATTGCGACAGAGAGCTGAGACAAAGAGCGGGGGGGGGGGCATCAGAGGAGAATAGGAGGTGTAACCTCTCGGAGAATAAAACTGTGGCATCAGGATCCCTCTCTTACGACCTGCAGGATTTAGAGGGCACAGGCCAGCGTGCACGTCTGTCACAGGAGGAAGATTAACGTGACGTTTTATTATTATTTCTCTGAGGTCACCTCGAAGAGGTCAGTCAGATGAGACTAAAGGCTTCACTTAGGACATTTGGGTCAGATACATGACTCTCGTTACCACAGAGTGTTTTTTTTTAAGGCTATTCATACTGCTATGCAGAGGATGCCTGTATGTTGTATGTTGTTCAATTGATAGATTCTACGTCAAAACAATTAGCTTTTATTGTTTCCAATGATAACGTCACCTTAAGTGGAGGAATGCAAACCTGTTTTCAAATGTAGGGTTTTGATTTTGTTTGACGTTTCTCAGTAATGACACCCTCAGACGCCCACTATCATTCATGCTATGCCTTCAGTGGTAACTCAGATGTTAAGGGGATGAAGCTTTTCCTCCCGAATCAGATATGCTTTGTTTTCCAACGAATGTATGCATTTCCTGCATAATATATGTTTCTCACAATTGTTTTTTGTGAGCTGCGCATAGGTGATACTGAGTCTTCTCGAGTAATAGATTATAAACTATACCATGCTTAAATGGACTCCTGAGTTATTATTTCATATGTAACATATGTAAGAAAAGGGAGGGAAGAGTCAATTATATTGAGTAATTGCTTTTATATTGGGTAATTTATTTCTCAAACCTATGTTTTATGGAAGAGGAAATGTATTTCTGATAAACTAATCTTTTATCAAACGGTAAATGGTGAATTAATATAACATTTAGAATCATTGAGAAGGGGTGATATCCACAGGGACTAGCTCGCCTTTAACTTAAAATAACATTTCTCTGCTTTGGACTGATGAGTATATGATTCTTGCATGTTAAATGACTAACACAAACCTTACATTTATGCATGTGCATGTGTCAGGAAGGCTCCCAAATAATTCTGAGGGGCCTATCCTATTTTTGTAATTGAATGATAATGTGCTAATCCATTACCTTAAGTTGTCTGCACTCAGGAAAACATCCCTATCAAGTGTTAACCCTATAACTAGGACAGCTCTGAAGGCCAAGGGTCAGAGAGAGAGGGTCACACTCTCCGGCTGCAGAGGGCAAGGAGGCACGAGGTCGTTCGAGATGAGAGGATTCTAATCTTCAACTTTCTGATGAGAGGGGGTTCTTCTCTTCATCTTTCTGCTCTGTGGGCTCAAGCAGACAACCCTGCAGGTAGAGCGAGGGCTTCAGAGGCTTCTATAATACAAGGTTCCATGTTTCTTGGAGGAGCAGATGTCTTCCTAACCTCTCCCATCACGGGGGGGAGACCTGGATGCGCCACATGGAATATGCAGTTGCACTGCTCTCAAGCAGATAGCAGAAGGAATGCAGGCGGATGAGCCTCCGTTTCACTGGGGGATCAACTACAGTGCTCACTGAATGAGCCACAAAAGCAGAGCAATTGTGGGGGTTGAAATATGGCGCTCTGATGAAGAAGAGTTTTGAGCCAATCAGCACCTCAGTGCTAATCTACAGTATCAGGATGCCTTCACACACCAGACATTCTGTGTCATAAAGAGAGGAGAACGAGTCAGGAGGACATGTTCTTCCAGCTCTCGTACAAAGATAACATTTGAATTGAATGACCAGATGTTTACAGATGTACAATTCATGATTGTTTTTATATTTCCGATGAACAGACATGTGTTAAATAGTGGTGAATATATTTTGTCGGATCAGATTACACTTTCACACTAAACAAAATAAATTAATTGATATTTTCAGATTATAAGGTATTGAATAATAAGATATTTCTAATATTATAACAGATAATGTTAATATCCTTAATTGTCCAGCAAGCAGGCTTAACAACACTACTCTTCAACATATTACCCATGCACAGACAGACCTCAAATGATGTTTCAAGTTTTAAGAATGTTTAATCCTTTCTTTCCAGGTTTTTACAAAAGTCTTTGAATATTTGCCTAACGTTTCCTTTTCAGATTATTAAACATTTTGAGAATTGTTTAATTTTCCTTCAGATTTTGAAATGACATAATGATTGATAGTTGAAGTAATGTAATTATGTTATCATGCCATAGTCTTTTGATTTAATATGTAATGAAGTAAACGTAAAGTAATCCTAAAATTGAAGACACTGCAATTTTGCAGATTACAGATTCATCAAATCACAACTGTGAGTTGGATACCTTAGCTGGATCTCTTATGGTCCTGAGTTTAAAATGCTTTTGACTAGTGATTGCCTTGAAGTAAATCTTTAAACTGCAAGCTGGTTTTGAATTTATAGTTTGATAAGTGAGATTAACTAATGGTTAAATGTTAAAACATATTATTTTAAAATAGATGTTTTTGCTATTATGCGTCTGTGTTTTATGTGTGTTCATTATTGTGCTTTTGACAAAATATGATCCAAACACTGATGAGAGATGATTTTTCTATTATGATTGGCTGAGCAATAATTGTGGTTGAATGTTTCGATCTTATTCTACTTTGTGATTGTTATTGATGTAATTGATGTTGTGTAAGACCACAATCAAATCTGAAGACGCCTATTGATTTAAGTATTGACCAAATTATTATTAGACTAATGTTTTAAGGTTATCATAAATGATAAAAAGAGAGGACTGTTAGCGAATATTTCTGTCTTTACAACACACTCTCACTCCATAATCGTCCAGGAGCGACGTTTGGTCAGTGTCCGTGGCGTGCAGTTGTGACGCTCCTAGGCTCCTTCAGCGTCATAAAGGGACGCAAATAGCTTTCAACCGATTGCAATGTATTCCCATCTGCGGCGGGATTTGATGCTCATGGAAGCACGGCATTCGTTTGTGTCGGCTGCCCTTAAAGGCAATGTGAGCGTCCATTTCCATTGGATAACGGAGAATTGTACACCCGGAAGTAAGTATTCTCCTTACTGTCGATTGATTTTACAGTGATATCTGCACTACTCATCGACTAAAAAACACCAGATTATCCTTGTTAATTACACAACATTGATTGGTTTAAATTGTGTGCAATGCTTTTGTATTTTTCCCTTTCGATTCGGAGAAACAAATATTTTTTCGGAGTAAAGGATGGCAGAAGACACTACACTACCCAGAATCCCCAGCTATCGTTTGGACTACACCATGTGCTCTGTTTGACAAACCCCGTGATTAGTTCTCAAGCTCTGTGATTGGTTGACCTCCAACTGCATTCCCGTCACGGGACGGATGGCGCAGTGGTCTGTGCATCCGATCATCAGATCAAGGGGGAGTGCTGGGGAACTCCAGTTCGAAACCCGCTCCCGCCGCCACTGCGTCAGGCCGTTGTGTCCTTGGGCAAGACACTTCACCCTGATTTGCTCCTGTGGGTATTGTCCACAGTACATGTATCACACCAATGTATACTTGTAAAAGCGCCTCGATGACCTCGAGGCGTGAAGATGGACGGTGTGGCGCAGTGCGCTGTGCAATGATCATCAGATCAAGGGGTGAAACCCGCCGCTGCTGCGTCTGTAAAGCCGGTGGGTCCTTGGGCAAGACCCTTCACCTGAACTTGCTCCTGTGGGTATTGTCCACAGTTTCTGACCATTGCATGTATGATGTGCAATGTGTGCAAAGCGCTTTGAGTCATTGATAATGCGCTATAATAAATGTAAGGAATTATTATTATTATTATTCCATTCGTAAAAGATAAAATCATGATCAAAATCATACTTTATTCAGCAGCTTTTCTTTTCTTTGAAAGTCATCACATGAATGCATTGTAATAAATGGTTCGGTTGCATTAAATATATTACACATCTGTCGTAGTTCTTTATTTTTATTTATCTACAGAGATCGGGCTCAGAATAGACCGGAAACTATTCTTTTACCGTTCAGTTTGAATTTCACAATAAAGTTAGTAGTAATATTTTGTTTTGATATTATTTTTTTAGACCGCTGGGTCATGTTAAGATCATCTTTTCTGTGTGGCTGTGGGTTTTTTCCATCGCTTTTGTGTTACAAATATCAAAACAATAACAGAATATATCGGTCGTAAACTAAACCAGAAACAGCAGTATATTTTATTTTGTTAACACTGTAAACTTGACAGCTTTTTAACCCAAACCACCTACTGGTTAAAGCAGGTTATTACACGTTTAGAGTAATGCAATGCAGGTAGATTGTGTTGCTTTTTAATGACTGTTTCAAATGCCTTTTTCTTAATGTCTTTTATTATGGTCTTTATTGCTACCCCCTTCCCCGTAAATGTATAGTGTTGGTCCACAGCGCAAACGTATTAGTTTAACAAAATCCACACCTAAAATTGTGGCATACATAGCCTATGTTATTTTCCCCTGTGCAATTCTCCATTTACTCAACAATAACACATAATTATTCTTGTGTTTATTTATTTGTTTGATTAATAAACACAAGTTGGAGTCCGTCAGGACCGAGGGTCGGAGCAGCTCACTTGCTTTAGAGAATATTACACCCGGAAGTAAGTATTCTCCCCGCATCGCTTGACAAACCCCGTGATAGTCCTCAAGCTCTGTGATTGGAGAGTTCCCTTGAGGATTACGCCGAGCGTCGAACAGCACTTGAAATGGGATGGAACCACGACAGACTGTCCAAAACTGGATTTGAACGGGTCCACCGCGTCCCCCCCTCCCCCACCCCGTCCCCAGAACTACACATGCTGGCTATTCTGTTTCGCAACATGTTCTCTATCTATGGCATGCTGGGAGTTGTAGTTTTAAAAGACGTTTTCGTATTTCCCATAATAAGATGTTGCCAGTATTAAACTGTGTACATCCCTGGAGGTCTAGGGGATAGGAAACACTCAAATGTAAAACATATAATTAATAAATGGGTGAAAATTGCTTGTGCCCATAATGGGCAGCATTAATATATATACACACATGCCAGCTAAGGTCAGAAGAGCTTTATTTAACACCTGGTTTGTGACCCCTGTGATAACATTACATTACATTAATTGATAAGCCTGAAACATGCACTTGTCAAGGTTCAGAGGCAATCTGGTGTTTTTTAGTCGATGAGTAGTGCAGATATCACTGTAAAATCAATCGACAGTAAGGGGAATACTTACTTCCGGGTGTACAATTCTCCGTTATCCAATGAGAATGGACGCTCACATTGCCTTTAAGGTCAGCCGACACAAACGAATGCCGTGCTTCCATGAGCGTCAAATCCCGCCGCAGATGGGAATACATTGCAATCAGTTGAAAGCTATTTGCGTCCCTTTATGGAGCTGAAGGAGCCTAGGAGCGTCACAACTGCACGCCACAGGGACCCTGACCCAACGTCACTCCTGGACGATTATGGAGTGAGAGTGTGTTGGTCTTTACTCCTAAGATATTTAACCTTGTTGACGTTTATATGATTTGATTTGATGATATACTTTTATTAATCCCCGTGGGGAAATTGTTTCTCTGCATTTGACCCATCCTAGTGTTAGGAGCAGTGGGCTGCCATTTTGAACAGCGCCCGGGGAGCAGTGTAGGGAACGGTGCCTTGCTCAGGGACACCTCGGGAGCACTTGGTCTTGCCGTGACTTGAACTGGTGACCTTCCAGTTGCCAAGCCAAGTCCCTATGGACTTCGCCACCGCCGCCATGTATCTGATGTTCAAGAGGATGAATATATGCAGTGCTGGTGCAGTTCCAGAGACTGTGTTATTTATGCATAATGTTTTCAAATGGTTACCTTGTATCATACAGATGAAGCTTTCTCTTATTTGTGTACGGTTGAGCAAAAAATCTAAATATTGTGGGGAAAAAAAGAAAGATAAAAGAGTGAGATGGAAAAGAGAAATAGGTCAGGAAGAGCATGAGAAATCGGCCATGATGCTGCTCCATAAAACAGAGAGCTGGTGTTCACTGTGGGCCTTTCCGCTCATCCAAGCCAATCTGTGTGTGTGTGTGTGTGTGTGTGTGTGTGTGTGTGTGTGTGTGTGTGTGTGTGTGTGTGTGTGTGTGTGTGTGTGTGTGTCTGTGTGTGTGGTCATAGAAGAACACCTTACCTCCTGTTCTTATACAGGTTCAATAATATCAGTACTTTTTCTTGAGTTGTGTGTGAGAGCTCATTTACATACACCTCACATGAACACACAGTTGCGTCACTTGCTGTGTACACATTACATGTATTACATCAGCCTTGGCTAGTGAGTACACAAAACACACACCCAACTAAAATATTCAGCAGTATTTGGATTGTACTTAAGCTGTGTGTGAGAGCTCACTTACGTCACTGCTGTGTACACATAACATGTTTTACATCAGCCGGTGATAAAGGTAACTAGCAAGTATACACACACACACACACACACACACACACACACACACACACACACACACACACACACACACACACACACACACACACACACACACACACACACACACACACACACACACACACACACACACACACACACACAATTTCATAAATATCCTGTTTAACATTATGAAAGGTGAATGTAGGCAATAGGTCATTGCTGCAGTAGATGTAAAGAGTGGTGGACACAGTGCAAACTAATTCCATGCTAAACGATCTTTCTAGCCTCTACCATTGGTAATGTCTGATTGTGCACACACTTTCATTGCTCCAATATATTCTGGAGCTAATAAGAGTTTAATATATTGCCACAACCCCTCTATAAATGCTTCTGTTCTTGTGTTGGATCAACCCCTGTTGAGCTAGTGCCTTAAAGGATTTCTCAAAGATGTTTTGCCTTGCATGGCCTCAGATCTACTTCATATAGTAAACACATCTCTTCACTCGGGTATTTTTCCACAGGCCCTGAAAACTACAGTCATTAAACTGCTCTTAAAAAAGAATAATCTAGATGCTTCAGTAATGAACAATTACAGGCCCATATCAAACCTGCCATTTCTAGGTAAAATCATTGAAAAAGTTGTTTTTCAACAGTTGAGTAACTTCTTGCATTTAAATAACTGTTTCGATGTGTTCCAGTCAGGCTTTCGTCCAAACCACAGCACTGAGACTGCTCTTGTAAAGGTCTTTAATGACATCCACTTAAACACAGACAGTGGCAGAACTTCAGTGTTAGTATTATTAGATCTCAGTGCTGCGTTTGACACTGTTGACCACAGCATATTACTAGACCGACTGGAAAACTGGGTGGGACTTTCGGAAACTGTGCTAAATTGGTTTGAATCCTACTTAAAGGACAGAAACCAGGAGACTATGCTCCAATTCAGACACTGAGTAAGTGCATTGAACAGTGGCGAGCCGTCAGGGCCCTCTGTGAGGGCCTAAGATATTCTAAAAAATAATATTTGAAAACATAAAAAAAAAATCAATTTTTTTTAAAGATTTTTTAAAATATTTTGTTGTTGTTAAATTTTTCATTAGTTTTACCAAAATAACGTGATTTAATTGTAATTAAAATAACATTTCCAAATAAATAAATCCTTCAAATCTGCCTGTTCAGTTTCTGTTTGAATGTGAAGGGTTAAATGCCGTCTGCGAGTTTTTAAAAAAAATATTTTTGATTTTGATAAACTTTATTAATCCCCGTGGGGAAATTGTTTCTCTGCATTTGACCCATCCTAGTGTTAGGAGCAATGTGCTGCCATTTTGAACGGCGCCCGGGGAGTAAGTGTTTATTTTTTTTTCTCCCGTCTTCACGTTGAGTTACTGTGAAGACGGGAGAGCTTGTTGGTCCCTCTCTACTTTCACAGAGGGCCCGCTATAGTAACTCAACGAGAGAGTAATGTCAAATGACAGTACAATTGACCAATCATATCTTCCCTCTAAATGGGCGGGCTTTATTTTCGCGGACTTTATGACAAGTTCCGCCCGCTGTGAGGTCTATGCAAGTGGTGCAGTGACGCGTCCTAAAACCCGGAAGTAAGCCGCGCTCGGATTCCCTCGACAGAAAGCAATGGGATTTCTCCATAGGATTTTGGAAGATAGCTTGAAATAAGGTCTGTGGAAAACGAACCTGTTAGATAAATGCACGTTTTGTTCAGCCGGATAATATCCACATGTCTATCCTACTTTTATTATTTTCGAATCATAAATCTAATCGATAGATTTATGATCGATAGATGTATGATTAGCATAAGTTCGTGGCTGGCTCACTTCAGTGATAGTGATGACATCGTTTGCAAAATTATTAACCGAGTCATTTTCAAGATTGAGTTCCAATGATAAACTGGAGTGGCAAAGGATCAGCTGAATGACCTGCAAGTGCTTCATCCAAAAGGACAGGAGGATGGACTTTGTGTTTCAGTGATTTGATCATCAAAGGTAGGCCTAAGTCATTTTCAATGCGGGCCGCCGTGCCGACTTAATTCATTTGTAATTGTTACATGGCTGTGGGTGCCCTGTCATGATAGGTGTGTATATAAATTGTGTTGTTTTGTGTGGTCGAGGGTCGCTGTCATTGATGCGAAACAAAGATAAAACTGAGGTAATGGTTTTTGGAGCCAAGGCAGAACGTATAAAAGTTAGCGCTGAGCTTCAGTCTGCAATGTTCAAAACAACAGATAAAGCCAGAAATCTAGGTGTAGTCATGGACTCTGACCTGAGTTTCAACAGTCACATTAAAACAGTTACTAAATCAGCCTACTATCACCTAAAGAACATATCTAGGATTAAAAGACTAATGTCACAGCAGGATTTGGAAAAACTTGTCCCGTTATCTTCAGTAGACTGGACTACTGCAATGGTGTCTTCACAGGTCTCACTAAAAAATATATTAGGAAGATGCAGCTGATTCAGAACGCCGCTGCTCGAGTCCTCACTAACACTAAGAAAGTGTTAGCAGTCTCTTGTGTGACTGTACCTGCAGTTCCTGACCCCTCTCTCTCTCTCTCTCTCTCTCTCTCTCTCTCTCTCTCTCTCTCTCTCTCTCTCTCTCTCTCTCTCTCTCTCTCTCTCTCAGCTGAGCTTCGACTGACGTAGTATTTTCATTATATCTGAGTCAGTGTAAAAAGAAAAGAATATCTGTTTATATCCCCAATGTTTTACTCAAATTGAAATGAAAGAAAAGCATTACAACGTTTGTTAAAAGGTAATCCTTCTGACATTGGATGAATGTAGTTAACTTTAGCTCTCTAGCTAGTTTATTCACGCAATTTAAACCAAAGTATAGCCTGCAATATAAGTTAGTGAGCATGTTGTCGGACGTCCACTGACTAACTCACTCCTCCGCTGCTCCGATACAAGTCCGGGCTGCGGTGGTTGGTTGATACATGTCGTCTTCTTCTGTTTGCTTTAATCGAGGCTACGTAGTTATGCAGCGCCCCCATCGTCAGTTAATGGAAGTACTACAAAGAACCCCGTGTAGTGCAATTATTTCACAAGTTAAGTTATATACACAGCTCAAAAAGGTCCGGACCTCGGTGACCTCAATGGTGGATACGGCCATGCTTCCGGTGGCCCTCCATGATGGAAGAGGAGGAGCCTCTTGGGGCTGTCTGTGACATGTGTACCCGGAACAAGCACAGTAACTAACCCCCGGCTCGCCCCTTAAGATCTCTTCCTGTGCCACCCTGACCCAGGTTTGTTATTACCCAGCACTTTGTAATGGGGCCGACAGTTTTTGAAGCTAACACCAGTATCTTTATCATTAAGGCTGCCAAAGAAACAGCACACTTCACTCGTGCTTTTGAGCTTCATGGTTAAATACATTTTTTAAAACCCCTTTAAAAAATGCGTTTATAAGCAATTCTCTGCCCAATTCTTGAGAGATATTTGCACACTCGTTGGTGCTTCTGCAATTCAGGTCTTCTAGTTTTATGGCCAGTCAGAGAAGCCAACCAAGAACTGAAAACCGGAACTCTACACAAACGCCAAGTCCTTGATCTGATACATCCCTGGATTGAATATGTTCTAAATTATCTTTCGACTAGATAGCTTAACCCTTTCCCGCTGCTTCCTGCTCAGGAGGAGGAAGTAGCATTCCCCTTTAGCCCACAGCTTTGTTCGGCAGTGTTGGAAAACCTTGAAGCTCCAGCTTGCCTGTTGCAAACCATGACCATCTTTAAAAAGCAGTCTGAGCGTAACAGGTCTACTGCCGCTTTGGAAAGTTGGTCTTGGTTTTCACCAAAATCTTATTCTCTAAAAGCTTGCACCCAGGTTTCTTAGACCTCTTTCTCTATGCCTCTGTCTCATATCATGCAATGCATTCAGCCGGCTTTTCATGTTTCCCAGGTCAAGCCTGTTTTGTACAGGTAGGGGTCCAGCCCGTCCTGGTTCTCCTGTTCTGTAGTGCAGTGTGTGTGGGTGTGTCTTCTGGAGCTGCTCAGGGCTCCCTGTCTGAGTGACTCCCTGCATTCACTGCTGAACTCAAGCCACGTCAGGATTCCTACAAGCTTCTGTCTCCCTCAAGCCTTTGCCAGATTGTGTTGTTTTCACCAAACTCATCAGATAATAACATCTGATCTGATTATAACAGGTGACCACTTCTCTAAATACATTTCCATCTTGAGTTGTATTTTTCGCTGTTATATATATAACGGTGTACAGCCTTGAGTCTTTGGGTCCAGAACTCTGAGTCTTTTCCCAGTCCCCTTGAAGGTATATTCCCTCAAATCAACCTTGGTGTTAAACGTATTATATAAAAACACAAAGATGTCTTCAATTTCCCACAATACCCTAGACTACTTGTAGTTTTGGGTAATCCCAAAAGATGTGTGAGAAGTCTCCGGTTAGTCAGTGTCCTCTCCAACTGATTGCGCAAGAATTCTTGTCATAATTATATATTACAAATGTTTTGTTTTCTACATTATCTTCCAAGACGATCCTTAAAGACAAATGTTCATCCATTGCTCCAGTCTCCTCACCTTTACTTTATTCTTCACTATATAACAGTAAGGATTTACTGGGTCACGGATGTTTTTAATACAAATAATTCCATGTATAAAGGACTCAGGTATAAGGAGAAAAGACAACTAAGAAGACAAACACTCTTTTGTATAAGGTTGTACAAAGAGGACCCTAAAATAAGTAGGACAGCTGAGAAAAGTGTTTTCATCTAAACAAAATGCAAAAACAAGAGAGGATACATGTTGCTAAGGAGAAAAGGCTACAGGCAGAGTGGGAGAGACTGATAGGGTTTCAGGGAGGGTTGAAGGAATGTGAAGTATGCAGACGCCAAAACACCAGTTGTGCCGCATGCCATGAATACCAGATACACTCCCTCCACCTCCCGCTCTACACCTGTAAACAAACAGGCTTAACAGAAAGAGAGCAACGACGTTTCAAAGGTTATGTTAAACTACTATATCAGATTCCTAGGTGATGCTCACAAAAGGGATTGAGTGAGCCCCATCACAAATGAAGGTCTACAAATAAGTAAATCTCCTGGTTGTCTTTAAAGGAGAACAAAACAAATGTGGTACCAGAGCAGTATTTATGTCAGAGTGGTCCTTATGTTATGCGTTGTTATGTCAGTAGGTGGAAGCGCTTAGCCCCGTTGTTTTTCTGGGGACTAAAGTGCTAAGGTCCAGGTGCCGATGTGACTCTGTATTCACACTACTACTGTTCACAATGTTTTACATATTTGTTGCACACTAATCTCTTCATAGAGTGCCCCGCTTGGGACCGTTACATCTACACCAACAAACCGGGCCTGCAGTATCATATCATTGCTAGATAGTTAGCATTATAAGAAGCTAATAACTTGTGGCTAGCCAAATGGCCTTACTGGCTTAGTCGTGTCTAACCAATGTTACAAACTTACAAGCATCAAACATTACCTTTCAGCAGTTCCAGAAAATGAAAGGATGTTCTGCCTCCTTTTAAGTTGTGAGTTAACAGTTAGCTATAGACTGAGAAAAAAAGTCACCACAATGTTGTCTCTCCTCCTTTGCACCAGTGGATGCCACACAGGTTACCACACTTGTCTCAAAAGCTAAGGCTACAACCTGCTCCCTTGACCCCATGCCCTCTGCTCTGGTCAAAACTTGCCTACCCATTCTCTGCCCACCATTGTTAAAATCATCAACTCCTCCCTGGAATCAGGCAAGGTTCCCGCCGTCCTCAAGATAGCAGCTGTCACCCCCATCATCAAAAAACCTGGTCTGGACCCCGAGGACCCCAGCAACTTCCGGCCGATCTCCAACCTTCCTTTTCTTAGCAAGATCATGGAAAGAGCAGTTGCTGCCCAGCTCCACCATCATATGTCCGACCATGAGCTCTATGAACCCTTCCAATCAGGCTTCAGATCCAACCACAGCACAGAGACGGCCCTTATTAAAATAACCAATGACCTCCTCATAGCCGCCGATTCAGGCCTCGTCAGCATCCTCATCCTCCTGGACATCTCCGCCGCATTCGACACAGTCTCCCACACTATCCTACTCAACCGCCTATCCGTCTACCTTGGCCTCTCTGGTACAGCCCTCTCCTGGTTCCATTCCTACCTCTCCAACAGGCAACAGTTTGTGACCATCGGAAAATCCAGCTCTCCCCCAGCCCCTGTGAACCAGGTGTGCCGCAAGGTTCAGTGCTCGGCCCCCCTTCTATTCAACATCTACATGCTCCCCCTCGGTGAAATCATCCGCCGACATGGTCTCAACTTTCACTCCTATGCCGACGACACCCAACTCTACATCAGTACCAATCCATCATCCCAGCTACCCCCACTGTCACTTGTCAACTGCCTCAGCGACATCCAAGCCTGGATGTCAAAAAATCTACTTAAACTCAACAATAACAAAACAGAGCTCATGGTTGTGGCCCCAAAAACACTGCTCCGGAAGGTTGGAGATCTGCTCCTCACCATCGATGGCGGCTCCATCCACCCTTCCCCTGAGGTTCGCAGCCTGGGCGTCACTCTGGACTCTAGCCTCACCTTCAACTCCCACATCAGGTCTACTGTCAAAACTGCTTTCTTTCACCTACGAAACATCTCCAGACTCCGGCCCTCTCTCCCCGACCCCGTTGCAGAAACATTAATTCATACCTTCATCTCCTCTCGTCTGGACTACTGCAATGGAGTTCTGTTCGGGGTCACCAGCAAAGCCCTGGACAGGCTCCAGTACGTCCAGAACTCTGCAGCCAGGCTCCTCACCCACACTAAGCCCTGGCAACACATCACCCCTACCCTCATCCACCTTCACTGGCTCCCGGTCAAGTCACGCATCCAGTACAAACTCCTCCTGCTAACCTACAAATCTCTCCACTCCCCTCCATACATCTCTGAACTCATTCAGCCCTACACCCCCTCTCGTCACCTGCGGTCCTCTGACAAAGGGCTGCTCTCCATCCAGCGCTCCAAGCTGAAAACATTTGGCAACAGAGCCTTCAGTGTCGCAGCCCCCACCCTCTGGAATTCTCTGCCCTCTGCAATCAGGAATGCAGACACTCTGGACACCTTTAAAAAACACCTCAAACACCATCTGTTCACTCAGGCCTTTGGCCTCAACTAAATTATAGTCACTTATTTCCTGCTATTGCTCTGTATGTTTATTATTACCTTTTGTTTTGTTACTTCTCATTGTAAAGCGTCCTTGGGTTTCGTGAAAGGCGCTATATAAATTTAAATTATTATTATTATTATTAGTAGTTCCTGAGCAGTTTATCTACAACATAAGCTCTCATCCACATGGATGGATGTTTAAATGGTTCAGGATAAATTCTATACCAGCATGTCACTGGCTGAACAACTTGTCTGACGTAAAGAACATATACAGTATGAAGCATAACACATGGGACAGTCGCTGCAGCCAACACCATGCACTTACTGTGATTTTGTTTGTTTATTAGCTGTTTTTCAGCCAGATATAATTAAGTACTGTTTCATATGGTCTCTTATTTGAGTGTTCTTTCCTCACACACCATGACAGTTACTGTCAGTGTTTAACACATGCTGTGCTACATTCAGCTGCATGTTAACACGTGACCTCTGTATCACATTACTATAAATGCTTTTTCCCACTACCTGCATGTATTCTTGGTTGCCTGTTGTTCATCTTCCTAATTTTAGACGCATGTGCGGCCCAGAAATTCTTTATTATTGTTACAAAGTGATAGTTGTTGGGATGTTCACTGTGGAAGTGCAGCTGTCAGAGTTTCAGACAGTCTAGTAAAAGCAACATCAGTTTAAGAAAATACATGTGTTTTTTGGACATTTTCTAGAATTTGGAAAACCTTCATATTTCGCATCCTTTAAATCCAAAGCATTGACATATTTATTTGTGTCAAAATGGTGCCAGTCTGCTTGCAGCTCTGTTGAATAACACATGTTTACAATGTGCCATTCATGGCAGAGCATTCCTGGACAGGAACTCCAGCCAAAGGAAACCTCGTTCTGCTTGCCTGATCCCGAAATACAACTGTATTTTACAATCTATATTTGACGTTGCTAATGTATAAAAACAACAATATTTATGAGTGTTTTACACACTTTCGGTATTTTAGTGTCATGACTACAAAATGTGAATTAAAGATAGGCTCTGTATGGGAAGCACACAACATACCGCCTAAGTAAAAGGGATGATGTGAATGGGCCAAACGAACATGATGTCTGAATCTGTTTCACACAACGCAGAAAGGTACACTGAGTCTGAACTGACTCAGTGTTGCTACAACAACAGCTGACTCACACACAGCTTCATCTTTTCTAATGATGTCCCTGCTCATCCAGAACACTTCAGCTGACAGTCGTGTTTTTTATCATGGAGCTTATTCATCTGAGCAAGTGACACACTAACACACACCGTGGTTTAATGTGTGTGTTTCCTCGTCCCCCCAAGGCTTGAGCCCTTTGTTTTGTTCTGACTCACCTTCTCCCTGAACAACAGACCCGCTGTTTTACCATCATACCACCCTGCACACACACACACACACACACACACACACACACACACACACACACACACACACACACACACACACACACACACACACACACACACACACACACACACACACACACACACACACGCACACACCCACACCCACACACACACGCACGCACGCACACACCCACACGCACACACACACACACACACACACACACACACACACACACACACACACACACACACACACACACACACACACACACACACACACACACACACACACACACACACACACACACACACACACACACACACACACACACACACACACAGTGCCACACATAAAAGTTCAGCTTAAATTGTCAAAAGTTAGTGTCATTTCACCTAGAGACCTTAACATCTGTTTCCATTATCAGAAACCTAGACTGTGTGTGTGTGTGTGTGTGTGTGTGTGTGTGTGTGTGTGTGTGTGTCTAGTTCTGACCATATTTTTCCAGACAGCTGGTAAACCGAGATGAGGCCTTTCAGTGTTGCTTCAGTGCACAGTTCCCAGGACAGTCTTCCAGCCACTGTCAGAGGGTTTGTTTTGTAGAAATTGAAGTTACTGTAAACCGAAAGGTTTAAAAAGAAGTTTATGACATTTTTTTGTTGTGCTTAAGAACAATTGGAGCCTTTATGTTAAAGTCACAAAATGCCTTTTTCCCTGGCCATTTACCACCCCCTCTGCAATTGCGAGCCACACTGAAACTGTGAATTGTGGTGTAGACACAAGCACAGCTGAGAAGCACCCGTAGGACTGATGTCAACCGTGGTGGACTACTGAGTTCCCTTCAGTCTCTATTGTTATTACACGGCTTAGTTGAATACTCGATTCGGATTTGTCAATTTGCACATTTAAGAGGTTGGTAATACTCAATAAGACATCGCTTCTAAGATGAATAATGACCTTTGCTAGGGAGGATCAAGGGATTGAAGGTAAAAGAGAGTGTGCTGGAGGTCAGAGAAATCAACAGTAAACACTAACAGGATTAGCAGAAGAAGACAGACAGGAAGTAAATACTAACAGGAACACAGACTTGTTAGTGGAAAAGAAACTGTGAACAGACTTGGGCAGTTATAGTAAACACTGATCGGTGCTACCTTTATTTTAAGATATGTTGTTTTGTCGCAGTTTGACCGTTGCTACGCAGTAGAACAGACTTTCTTTTCTTAGCGGAGGCAATACGCACATTTTTAAGTCAATCGAAATTGTTTTTATCAATATTGGGAGTCAAGTCGTTAGTGTGTTGAGGATGTGGCCGTGTAATAAGTGGGCTTGTGTCGGGCTCCATGATCACCCTGTCAGGCGTTATTTTTCCAATAATGACCGCCTGCACATTATCCCTTACTTAACAAATGTATAGTCTGGTCCTCATATATTTTGGTAGCAACTCAAAGGTCTGGACTTGCTCAGCAGGACTGTGGATTCCCCAGTTCGAGAAACAACTGAACCAAAAAGAACCATCAGCACCAGCAGGGTGACCAGGTGGACTACTTTGTGCTGGACGGCACAGAGATGTATCACTCGTAAATTCAGTTGATGCGCTGCACCTGATTGACAGTTACCCGTTTGAAACTACGCTTTCACCCAATGGCTGTGAACAAATCAAGATGAGGCTATCACAATCACTTGTGTCAGATTAACCAACACACATGAGGCTGGGTCAAGAGCTCGTCAACCTTCCCTACGGGCATCAAACAGCACAAGCTAGCGGAACATGAAGGAATCAACAACAAACAAAAGGAGATGCAGAAACAACAAAGTCCAGTAAAGTATGTACTAATGGTGAAGCCGGTAGAGTTTGATTCTCAGAGTTCTTTCGGCAGTTTTGACTTTTTATTCAAACCTTTGCGCATGCTCATAGAGAATAATATTGATCTATTGATACAATACTCCTGAAACCCAAAGTGGATTACTAAACAAATAAGGTAATAGAAGCGGAAAATATCAGACGTTTGGAACATATTTATAAGCTAATGGTTTCGAATCAATCAATCAATGTTTATTTATAGCCCAATATCACAAATGTTACATTAGTCTCAGTGGTCTTCACAGTGTGTACAGAATATCAGTATGACAATACGGCACCCTCAGCCCTTAGACCCTCTGTCCTTAGACCCTCTGTCCTCTTACCCTCTGTCCTTAGACCCTCACATCGTACAAGGAAACACTTCCAGAGAAAACCCACAGTTTAAAGGAACATGGGAGAAACCTCAGGGAGAGCAGCAGAGGAGGGATCCCTCTCCCAGGACGGACAGACGTGCAATAGATGCCATGTGTAAATCGAAGAAATAATACATTTGCAACATAGGTAGTCCAAATGTTTGGAAATGCATGTGTGTATAATGGGAAGAAGAATCCACAAGGATGTCAACAATCCTGAGGAAGCCATCAGGGAAGCAGTATGGCGAGAGTCAGGCAGGACCGCAGAGACTGGTTCAGCCACGACTCGAAGTCCAGGACTCAGGATGCAGGATCCAGGATCCAGGACCACAGCAACAGGATCAGCCACGACTCAGGATCCCGGCGTAGATAGACACCAAAACGAAAGACATTTGGGGAGGCTGAGTTATTCGGAACATAAGAGTACATACGGTTGTCCATCAGCTTTCCATTCAGCATACAGTATGTGTGCCTGGGTGTGTGGTCAAAAACTATTTGGCCTCCCGTCAGAACCAAAGTAAGCGCATATTAGTTCCTATTTATATATCCAAGAGTGCTAATTTGCAGTGATCATCTCAAGTGGAAACATCATTAGAGTTTAAGGGAATAATTCTACATTATTGGAAATATCTTTATCTACTCTATTGAAAAGATAACTCCTCAAAAATAAGAATTATACCTACCCGACAATCCAGGTATGACTTTTTTATTTAATTCTGTATAAATAGCGAAGTCTCTCTTTCCCACAAAAAATCTTTAAAAGTACTTTTTCTTTGTATTATGAAATACATAATATATAAACTGCCACACAGCCTCTGTCAGCTTCCCAGTGTTCAAGAAGCCGTAGCGAGATATTTCTTAAGTAACAGTGGAGATACACATACAAAACTAAAAGTCCAACGAATCCATCGGAACCATCCATGTCTCGATAGCTTTTTTAGTGCTCTAAAAAATGCTCCAAAGTTAGGCTGGTTTCTATTAAGTGAGGTGGCCTGGCATGTTTAAATGATGTGCATGATACATCTCTGTTATATTCATTAACAAGTCTGGATCGCTGCAGGTACAGTACCTGAGCAGAACATTCCGGTTACTCTGCTGCACTCCTTGTTCCATATTCAGTCATCCTCTCTCTCTCTGCACACCGTCAGTGCATCACAATGGAAAGAGGAGCAGGCTCACAGCTGGCCTGACGTCAGAGGGCTGTTCCGCATTCCGCCCTGCAGCTCCGCCTCCAGTGAGCTGAGGCCGGTCTGGATCCAGCATCCCTGCAGCTCTGTTTTAAACTCAGCTCAGACGCAGGCTGGACGATGATACATCACCATGTGGATGTGAAGAAGGAGTATTTATGGAGCCTTTTAAAGTCTAACATAGGTCATTTACAGCAACAATACTCTTTAGAACATCACCATGAATCACAATCCAAACAAAGTAGGACCAATAACAGATAGCATACTTACTGATGATTAGAAGGTACATGTTCTTTAGTGCTGAAAGAGCCAAAGGTATATTAAAGAGGACATATTCAGCTCACTTTCATTAGTGTGTTGTGTCTCTACAGGGACATGTCTCCATGCTTTAATGTTCAAAAAGCTCTTTATTTTTCTCATACTGCCTGTCTTTTCACCCTCTGTCTAAAACCAGAGCCTAGTCTGCTCTGATTGGTTAGCTGGCCGGCTCTGTTGTTATTGGTCAGCCACTTAGAGATGTCGTGCCGTGTAGGGGGAGCCGTGTAGGGGGAGCCGTGTAGGGGAGCCGTGTAGGGGGGCCGTGTAGGGGGAGCCGTGTAGGGGAGCCGTGTAGGGGGGCCGTGTAGGGGGAGCCGTGTAGGGGGAGCCGTGCAGGGGAGCCGTGTAGGGGGAGCCGTGTAGGGGAGCCGTGTAGGGGGAGCCGTGTAGGGGGAGCCGTGTAGGGTAGCCGTGTAGGGGGAGCCGTGTAGGGGGAGCCGTGTAGGGGGGCCGTGTAGGGGGGCCGTGTAGGGGGAGCCGTGTAGGGGAGCCGTGTAGGGGGAGCCGTGTAGGGGAGCCGTGTAGGGGGAGCCGTGTAGGGGGAGCCGTGTAGGGAGAGCCGTGTAGGGGGGCCGTGTAGGGGGAGCCGTGTAGGGGGAGCCGTGTAGGGGAGCCGTGTAGGGGGAGCCGTGTAGGGGGAGCCGTGTAGGGGGAGCCGTGTAGGGGAGCCGTGTAGGGGGAGCCGTGTAGGGGGAGCCGTGTAGGGGGGCCGTGTAGGGGGAGCCGTGTAGGGGAGCCGTGCAGGGGAGCCGTGTAGGGGGAGCCGTGTAGGGGAGCCGTGTAGGGGGAGCCGTGTAGGGGAGCCGTGTAGGGGAGCCGTGTAGGGGGAGCCGTGTAGGGGGCGGTTTGGAATTGGGCCGAGGTGTTGAAGTTGTAGCTAAGAAAAGCCTGGGTGTTTCAGGCGAGGGGGGCAGGGATTTTAGCCTTTGCAGACCATTTATATTCACAAAAACCTATATAACTACAGGGAAGGAAAAACCCCAAAGAGCATAAAAGGTCCTCTTTAAAATAAGTCTGAGTTGATTGAACATTACATTCAAACAAAAACAACGAAGTACAGTATAGTATATTGATGATGATAGTATATATGTATATATATATATATATATATATATATATGATAGTATATTGTAATTTAGTTCAAAACAAAAGTGTTGGATAACTTACTAAATACAGAAACGCAGTAAAAACAACCCAACACTTTTGGAACAAACGAAAAAGGGACTCTTTTAAATGCCTGATGGCATTAAAAATAAAGATCCGCAGTGATTTGTTTAAATCACGTGGAGCTGAACTTATTTTGGAAATAGAAGGAATACTGTGTGTTTCCATAGAATGAGTGAATGGCCTTTAAGATCAGCAGCTGGTGTGACAGCATACACGTGTCAGTATCCTGAGTCATGTCAGTAGCATGCTTCACATACCGGAGGACAGCCCGAGCTCTGAGGTCCTTCCTTAAATGACATATGTCTTTTAACTTGTGACAGGACATGTAGAACCAGAAGACACAAGGAGGATGTCATCTGCATACGTGATGACTACAGATGGGCAATCTGTCACACGGCTGTCAGTCAGTAAACTGTCAGCGAATGGCCTGGAACTACACAAACTGGGAGGGACTTTATGATTTAAAGGAATGAAAGTAAATACTTCAACACAACAAAAGTCAATGACTAAACTGTGGAGCCACAACATATTTTTATGATGACATGTTTGTACAGTTTCACTCACTCAAACTCCACCTCACCAAACGTGTGTGTTGAAAATATGACATGTTTGAATAATGTTGTAACATGTTAAATGCACAGTGGCCAATGGTTTACATCTCACCCCCTGCGGTCACCATGGCATTATGAAGCAATATCTACATTATAGAAGTGTATGTAAGACTCTTGGGATAAAACAATGATGATGTACATCACAACAACGTAGCACACCATGACTGTGATTTCAACTGCAATTTGAAACAGTAAATGGAATGTATTTATAGAGCGCTTTATCCAGTCTTTACGGCGACTTACATTCTACAAGTCCTCATTCACCCATTCACACAAAGCAATGTGCCATTTGCTCAAGTTAGCTAACATTTACAAACGTTCACACCCCGTTGGCCATGGCAACAGGAGAAATTTGGGGTTAAGTATCTTGCCCATACATACATAAGATAAGATAAGATAAGATGGACTTTTATTAATCCCTCGTGGGGAAATTGTTTCTCTGCATTTGACCCATCCTAGTATTAGGAGCAGTGTGCTGGTGCAGGGAACGGTGCCTTGCTCAGGGACACCTCGGTAGCACTTGGTCTTGCCGGGACTTGAACTGGTGACCTTCCAGTTGCCAAGCCAAGTCCCTATCGACTTCGCCACCACCACCCATCGACATTCAGCAGCAGGGCTGAGATCAAACCAACAACCTTCCGATTGAAAGACGAGCGCACAATCACAGCCACGGTCTCAAGAACTGAAAAAACAGAATGCACGAAGTCTAAAGACTAGAGGCACCACAACATCACTGAAACCAAAGTGACTACTTTCTATTATTACGAGCGGCTTGTGTATTTTCATGTTGCTTTCTCCGTTACTTAATCACATGCTTGTTACAAAACAAAACAACAAAAATAGATTTTTATAAAATTGTAAATGGAGTGCCAACGTCCTCGTCCTTGGTTCAACCATCATATGTCGCTCAGAGCAACTGGTCGGGGTGGGGGGGAGCTTGTGTTGTTTTCACTGACCGTTGTTCCCATTAATGCTATGATTGATTTTTGAGACGCTGATATCTGTATTATAGACTTTTTTCATATCTATCCGACTACCCCAAAACTCCTCATGGGGTCATAACATATTGAGGGCCTGTTTTCATACTTTTTTTATTAAAGAATTGATCTTATGGTTGAGAAATAAGGCGAGTAAGGCAGGACACAAGATATTTTTTAACTATGGACGATGTTCCTCGTGGATGGAAGGGCTTCTGACCTGCAGACCCAGGATCAGATGTCCTTCCTTGGCTTGATGAGTGCTCTATGTCTGGAAATAGATCAAGCAACAGACAGATTCTTGACAAGCTGAATTACAAGAGGACGGACGGTGCGATGATAATTGGATCACTGTTGTATTTCCCTCCCTTCACTGGCTGCCAGAATCCAGTTCCAGATCCTGGTGCTGGCCTATCTGGTCCTTCTTACATCCAAGACATGGTTAAACCATCGATCCAGCACTTCGCTCTGCATCGGCCAATCGGCTTGCTCCACTCTCACCGCAAAGTGAACCCAGGTACACCTCAACAGAGTCATGCCTTGTTGCTATCCTGGCTCCAAAATGGTGGAAGAGCTTCCCACTGATATCAGGACAGCGGAGAGTCAGAACATCTTCTGTTGCAGACTGCAGACTCACCTGTTTCGCTTGTTTTGAAGCCAATATGTCAGCAATGTTCTTGTTGTTTGAGTCTAAATCTTTATGGTTTATTGCACCACGTGGCTTTGGATAAAAGTGTCAGCTAAAAGCAACACAGTGTGGTGTATTTCTACTGCTTCATCTATCCTGTTTTTCCTGTTCTCCGTCCCATCAACGCTTGACCATATCCATTCTGTTTGATTCGTACATTAGGGCCTCCGCAGTTATGATAGTACACACTTTGGATGCCACGCAAAATCAACAGTAAAAGATGTATGGATTGAGCTCCTGCAAAGCTCATGCTCATCAAAATGAAAGGCTTACTGAGGGCGTAGTATGAGAGCAGGAGATGGGAATGTCTCAAATACAATCATTCACTGTAATCCATTGTGATTCCAATTCCAATGGTTGTGAACTGTTATATGTTCTTATACACAATGCAATGTGCATAATAGAGCAGCAAAGTCTTTGATGGTTTTCTTCATGGAGAATCGAGGTTTTCTTCAAATCCTTTAAGAGATGGTAACATTGTGTTTTGGACGCTCTCCCCTCATTCTATTTTGGAAGCCATGTCTCTTCTGAAATGGTGCGTAAAACCCAGAGCCTCCCTTTCACCGGCCCTGCCCTGTGACTGACAGACACGTGGATACTCATCAAAACCACAGAGCGTTCTGCAATTACTGCAGTAGGGAGGGAGCGCGCAGGGAGGAAGGGAAGCCGCGAGTCCAATCATCTGTGTATGGATGTGAAAGTATTCAAATGAAGTGACTCATGAGTCCCTGTCTGAAGATATTTGTCTTAAGGTAGGAGTGGTTAGGAAGCAGCTAATTGTCACACACAGAAGAATGGATCTAAATGTTTGGTTCTTTGCATGTAAGCCTGGAGTAAGGAGCTGTAGAGAGGCAGAGGGGAGGATATCAAGTGGAGGGCAGAGCCAGCTCAACATCTGGTTGTGTGTGGTTCTGATCCTGCTGACATCTTCACCAGCGTAACTCCAGAGAGACCTTAGATAATGGGACACAGCTGGCCCTGGCGCCCTGACTTGAGTTGGGCTGAAACTGTGTTGAACCCGTTTTAGAACAGCTATATACCATCGAAAGGCTATTTATGCTACTTTGGAACAGAAGATCTATACTAACACTGGGAGGCTAAACTACAGCAACACGAAACTAGCAATAACACGTCCATTATGTTACATTACAGCATTGCCTAATACTGTACATGTATAGTTTTAATGTTCCAATCTAAAGGCATTTAGATGTATTTCAGAAAGCGAAACCATTAAGAGACCCCTGCACACTTCTAGAGGTTTCCAATGGGCTGTAGGTCTGGAGATAGGACTCACCATGACAGGGTCCCGATCCTCAGAGTCTGGGAACATTATCAGAGCAGAAGGAAGCAAGCTCTCATCGTACACTAATGCAAATATGTGTTATTTTATAACTTGCTGTCGGTGTGCAATGTGGTAGCTTCTGATACGTTCACTGATGGTCATTCCACACGGAACCAGAGCTGGAGATCCTGAAGGTCAGACACTGCCCATCCCGCAGCAGTCAGTATGTCTCACCCTGCAGTCTCACTCCCAAGTTCAATTCATGCCGAGATTTCTTCATTGGCTTGATTCATGCGTCCTTCCCACAAGAAAAAGTCTTCCTTATTTAAGCCTCGCTGTAGCATTCCCACATCATCATGTACCCTCCCACCAATCTCTCCGTTAGAGCTTGACACCGACCAGCGGCTCTTCTTCCTCCGCAACTTCTACAGGTGCACCGTAGAGAGGATCCTGACCTTCTACAGGTGCTCCATAGAGAGGATCCTGACCTTCTACAGGTGCACCATAGAGAGGATCCTGACCTTCTACAGGTGCTCCATAGAGAGGATCCTGACCTTCTCCAGGTGCTCCATAGAGAGGATCCTGACCTTCTACAGGTGCACCATAGAGAGGATCCTGACCTTCTACAGGTGCTCCATAGAGAGCATCCTGACCTTCTACAGGTGCTCCATAGAGAGGATCCTGACTGGCTGCATCACGGCCTGGTACGGCAGCTGCTCCGCCCTCAATCGTAAGGCTTTACAGAGGGTGGTGAAAACTGCACAGAACATCACCAGGACGGAGCTGCCATCCATGAAGGACCTCTACTCCCAGCGGCTCAGGAAGAAAGCCCTCAGGATTATAAAAGACCCCCATCACCCCAGCCACAAACTGTTCAGTCTGCTGCCGTCTGGCAGGCGGTACCGCAGCATCCGGACTAAAACCACCAGACTCAGGGACAGCTTCATCCCACAGGCCAGAAGACTGTTAAACACCTGAACTTAGAAACAACATCCATAACATTCATCTGCTACTTAGTAATCATTTATCTATTTATCTAATATATCATTCCAATAACTTGCATATAGACTCTTATTGCACTATTTCACTTTTCTAAACTATTTTTCTTTTTGTACTTACTATTTATTGTTCTGTTTATCTGTGTTATTGTGTTGCACTGTTGGAGAAGCCTGTGACCTAAGAGTTATCGGCATAACTACATGTAGATATGTTCGTATGACAACATAAAGAACCTTGAGGACTGGACTGGTCTGCGTCTAACTGTTAGACTGCCAGATGTTGGGAAAAGCTGACTCATCAGAGAGGACAGCCTTACTGCAGTCTTTTACAATCATTGTGGCCTTTTGGAAACCTTAGAGTGGATCATCTTTGCCTCTCTCTATCTTTAGCCCTGCAGAGAGTACTGAAGCCTCGTTGCGGTGCACCCTCAATGGCTGTGATGACCTGAACAGCTGTTGAGTGACTTTCGAATGACTTGAACCACATTGAAGACCTCAGGAATCATCAGGATGAAGATGTATGCTCATAAGCCATAAGCCATCAAACCAAGCTGCTTGGTGCCAGGAGTGGCAACAATTCTGCAAATAAATTCTTTATATTACAATATTTGTATTCTAAGACGAAAGGAACCAGACGAATGGAAACAGATCAGTCATAGATCTCTTAAGAAAGTAAAAGATTAAAGACAAGTAATTCAATTAAACTGAGTAAATAGAATGCTGACTAATGTTGTATCTGGAGGGTTGTCCTGTCCTTTCTGCTGACTCACTAATCCTGCTACTTACTTATTGCTCAGACTGCTGAGTCGCAGCAGGAGGAAGCCTCCAATCAGGATAATTGGATTGTCGGAGCAGTAAGAGGGCGCAGGAGGATGGACCAGGGATTTAAGGGTGCAGGGGGGCGGAGCCCGAAGCCTCCACAGGCCGTGATGTGGTTACAACTGCAGTACAAGCAGGAGTCAAATGACGAGCTTCTACAAAAAGCCAAATCTCAGATTACAAATGCGAACATTGTCTCTCACTGTGTTTTATATATCTTTTAAAGTTTGTCAACCAAAAACAAAAATCTTTGAAAATATACATTTTACAGTTAACAAACCTCAATTTGTCTAACACATTACTAATGCTAACAATGCTAACAGTTCTACATTGAACACACAAAGTTGTGCTTTTTGTATTTATTCCTTTTAGCAAATGTAAAAGTGTGGAACGCTTTGCAAAGTGCTACAAATAAAGTCGTATTCCCGTGGCTTGAAACAGGTCGGGAATAGCTGGGCTTGAAACATGAGCAGTCATATGTCGGGGAGGACATGAAGGAGAACTGTAACATGACCGTTGTTCTTGTGCAAAATCAGCTTTTCTGGGCAAGAAGTGATTAAAAGCAAGATTAGTGGAATTGCTCATTTTCACTTTACTCTCCAAACAGTGTTAGCTAATTGTGCTGAACCTTGTGCTTTATGGTGTGTTTGTGTCACTGCCTTAAGAGGTCTCAGTACTTATGTAGATCTTTACTCTGTTCGAAACATTTTGGTTTATTCTTTTCTAATATGCCATTCGTTGTCAATTTACCAACAGAACAAATGTTCTCCTATTTGACACTAATGCCATTTCTTCCTTTTAGTCTATTAAACCAGCATACATTGAGATTAGCATGAAACAACCACATGTCGCATGGACAATGTGTAACAAAGGATTCCTGTGTGAGAGAGAAAGCAGGAATAACTCATCACATGTGCCCTTGGTATAAAGTAAACCTAAGGGATTAGGGTGCATGTTTGAACATGAACTGACTACTGGGGGTTGGGCAGTGATCCGACCCTCGTGGAGGATCAGCAGTTTACATTATTGCCATACCAACAGAACGTTATATTATAGTAGCTCTTTGGATTAGTCTACCATTAGAACAGGTTGCATGACAGAAGAGAAGCATGAAGTAATTACAAGTGAAACTCAAGACTCACATTCACAAAGCCTGATCCTCTGTATCATTTTGATAATTGCCTCCGTCTCAAGTTGTAGCTAAGCTGAACATATCTCTGTCCCTATTCATTTACAAATGGAATATGATGTGTAAAATTGGAAGTTCGCCAGTTAGGCCCTGAGCCTGTTTTCCAGGTCTCAGGCTCAAATGACTATATCTTCACTTCTAAAAGGGCTAAACTATGAATCTTGTTTCTCAAAGCAATGATAAACCTGTGAGTTGGATGTAGAAAAGTCAGAATCAATATAGAATGTTTTTATTTTAAAGTAAATTCAGATTGAATATAGTAAACACATTATAGTGTCAGTCCAAAAAGAAACCATTACTTATAGTAAAAACCACCCTTGAATGACGGGAAGGTAGACTAAAAGCTTTAGGAATCCAAACTATAACATATAATAAGTACCCTGTATCAAGATTGATGCAAAACAAGTGAAATTTGACCTTTTTAGAGAGGTATAGCAAAAAAGAAACCACTTCTGGGGTCATTTGGGTGGATTTGCCATATCTCTGCCCCCCTTGGTCGATGTTGATGACTAACATCTCTTTTGAACCATTCCAGAATCGAGGGGATGTCCCTAAAATCCATCTAAACATTGCCATTGAGGAGTGAGAGTGATGCGCACGCAGTTTGCTTAAAAGCGGAAGCTGGGTTGTAGCTATCATAGCAGCTAATATGAAATCTCAGTTTTTGACAAAAATGGATTGATGGATTATCAGTAATCATTTCAAAGGGACACATTGGATTAACCTTCAGCAGCGTTTTTATCGTTTTAATGCCATTGAACACAACTTTTGATCAGAAAAACAGCAAAGGTAAGACGTTTTTGCCGTTTTGTGTTCAATGGTAATTTATATTACTTTTGAGTTACTTTCACCAAAATAACCGCAAAAGAATGGCTAGATATTTTAAATGCTGAAATGTAGTTTAGTGCAGCTCATTATACATCCAGTGAAGGGCAATGTGGTTTAGCAGCATAACAACTGTGTAGGCCCTTAGGCTACTAACAACTTTTATTACACGGCTTAGTTGAATACTGGATTCTGTTTGTAAATTATTAACATGTGACACGTTGTTAATACAGCAGTACAGACCACTGTCAAGGACTATAATCAGGGCTGCACATAACTGGTGCGCATGCGCATCCCCCGCCAACAAAAGAACACCGGATCATTTGAAAAAAAGTGCATTTGCGCACCAGAGAGAGTTCTCTTGCATAGTGAGCATACTAGTGAGTATATACTTTCATTTCTCCTTGAAATATTGATGAAATGCTAATCCTGATTTGTGCTATTCTTTGAACTTATTTTGAATAACACAATGTATCATGACTCCACACATGTGCACACTACTTTGTCATCTACAAGTGCCTTAATCATTTAAAGAGTTGATAACATAATGTGTTTGTGTTGAACATGATGGTAAACACAAAGAGAAATGCATCACATGCTTTCAGTCATAGACCTTTGACATAAATCATTTAAAGGACACGTGTGCACCATTCTCCCCATTTGCTCTATTCCTCCACTCTCTGACAACATGTTGAAGGTCGGCCCTCGGGACAGCTATGCATTCTGTAGACATGCTGTACAAATAGTACACTGAATACAAGTACAATGGGAGCCAGAGCCTTTTCTTATCAAGCTCCACATTTGTGGAATCAGCTTCCAGTTTGTGTTCGGGCGGCAGACACCCTATCCGTTTTTAAGAGTGCGCTTAAGACCTTCCTTTTTGATCAAGCTTATAGTTAGGGCTGATTAGATTCAGCCCCTAGTTTTGCTGATATAGGCTTAGTTTGTCGGGGGACATCTTCTTCCTTCTCTCTGTCTATACCCGTGTACACTCATGTTCCGATTAACCCAGCTTCCCCACATGTCTTTCTTTTTGGTGTCTATATACGCCGGGATCCGGAGTCATGATGATCCTGCGGTCCTGTGTCCTGGATCGCGAGCCCTGGATCGCGAGTCGTGGCTGTGGTCCTGGATCATCGGTCCTGGATCGATATCCTCGTGGATTCATCTTCCTATTATCCACACATGCATTTCCAAACATCTGGACTACCTATGTTGCAAATGTATTATCTTTTCAATGTACACACGGCATCTATTGCACGTCTGTCCGTCCTGGGAGAGGGATCCCTCCTCTGTTGCTCTCCCTGAGATTTCTCCCATGTTCCCTTTAAACTGTGGGTTTTCTCCGGAAGGTTTTCCTTGTACGATGTGAGGGTCTAAGGACAGAGGGTCTAAGGACAGAGGGTCTGAGGACAGAGGGTCTCAGGACAGAGGGTCTAAGGACAGAGGGTGTCGTCTTGTCATACTGATATTCTGTACACACTGTGAAGACCACTGAGACAAACCCGCTTATTTCATGGCAACATACTATTGATTCCAACATCAAAAATAGTCCATGCTCCGGTATCAGTACAACTTGGAGCCTCTCCCGACGTCAAACCTGTTTGATCCACAACTCCTCCTACCAGAACAAACTCCTGTTGCCAGTCAGCTGTAATCTAAATCTTTTATTTAATCTATATTTAAAAAGGCAAGGACTGGACAAATAGAGGCAAACCCCTTAACTACTTTTCTCAGACCTCACCTAGGGCCACATGTTTTGGAACATTGCAATTATATGGACTTACAGTGTCTTGATAACATATTAACCCTTTTTCATATTTTATTGCATTAAAACCTGATATATTTTTTTATTTCATTTGGATTTTTCTGTAATGAACTCACAACATAGTCTAAATTTGGTGCAGCCCTATCTATCCCAGCATCTATCTTGTAGTCCAATACTAACTGCACAATATTTACTGACACTGAGCTGTGAAAATATAACACTGGGGGGACAGGGCTGCTAAGTCTAGAGATGGATCTGTTGGTCCTGGCACCAGGGGAGGGACAACTGATTTAGTATGAATAGCTGCTAAAAATGTACCTGCATTTACTAAATGTCAGCTAAAAGAGGAGTGAAATTAAAAACCTGTATAGATATTAACAGTACTTAAAGTCAGCTTAGTAAAAAAAAAACATAACAATTATTATTTACAATGGACTACGCATAGTTAACACACACATTTCCACCACTCATAGACCACACCCACCTTTTCTTTGAAAAACTGGGTGACATACTGTCGCCCTGTAGTCCCTCTCTCTTGTCTTTCTTTTCTCTTTTGAAAGCCTGACGTTGTGAGTCGTTGAGACAGGTTCACACGTAAGTACTAGCATCCCTGCTCCTAACATGCTCTCACTCTGCTAGAAAGTGCCGGTGGTGCTGCACCGCGTTTGGAGGCAGGACCAAACCATCACATGTAAATAGAAGGGGGCTTTGGATAATTAACTTTTGGAAGAAAATAAGTTAAATTAATTGTAAGTTTACTGAGTACATTATCAATATAACGTCCTATTAATATTAATTCTTGATGAATGATGAAAGGTTACTTAAACATTTTTTCCTTAATGTTCTAAAATTGTTTGGGCCCCCGTGGTGAGGGTGTTTGGGGTGGCCAGGATTCAGCTGGGGGTGGCCGTGGCCACCATAGACATATAAAGAGTAGACGCCGCATCGACCGCTACTGCCTATTGGCGCTGACGAGCCGTGGGGCCGCCATCTTGGACCGGTCACCCGCTCCACTCAGTGTAATCTGTCTGGCAGGCGCAATGAAGTGTCAGCGCATTTTATCAATCATAACTCGCTGAATACAAAACTGATTTTCACGGGGGGGGTTTTCTGCAAACGTCATATATGTAGGCATGATACCGGACACATGATTCGGCGTATTTTAATATTCATAGTAGGCTTAACAGCAATAGAATATTCTGGTATTTGATAGCCTATGTTATGTATGATAGGTATTTTGCAAAAGACACACGATATATAATATATACACACACACACATAAAAAAACACTAATGGTCTATATATGATAGAGAAGCAGATTGTGTAGGCCTATACTCAGCTATTTTAATAAGTTGAAAATGAAGAAACAATAATACATTATACATAGACAGAAGTTATATATCAGTAAAAAAGAATATCTATGTCATAAAAAATGAAAATGTACTTCTACATCTATATAAAAAATGTAAATGTTCAAGTTAAACACAAGAACATGACACCACCCCGCCCAAACCATATTTACACAAAGTTGCTCATGACACCAGATCCCCCGTGCATGCGGCTCCTCCAAAGCATGACTGAGAACCTCTTTCTCATATCTTTGTCTTTGGGAAACCATCAAAATAAAAACGGGAGATTTGAGAGTCAACACAAAAACATTTTAAGAAGGAGGTCAAGCTTATTTTCTTCCTTCTTCCTAGATAGATTAGATTAGATTTTACTTTATTCATCCCACAACGGGGAAATTCACTTGTTACAGCAGCGATTTATAAAGTCTCAGTTGGCCATGAACATAATGTTTGCTGGCTACGATTTCGCTGGCGGACATCAATACAGTACAATAATATTCTATTTACAAAATACAACCAATTATAATGTTGAATCTTACTTGTGAAAAGTAATCCCCCGACCCCTGTTCGCAATCGTCCGCCGATTTGCACAGCAATATGCTGCACAGTGCTCTGGCATCTTGAAACCTCTGCTGTCTATGGGTAGAATGTCTGTAGGATGACCGGTCCAAGATGGCGGCCGTATTTCTTGCGCCCCAGCAGCCAATGCGGCGTCTACTCTTTATATGTCTATGGTGGCCACTCCCAGCGAGATAATCAATTGGGATGAACCAGAGCTATTTAATAGAAGAGTTACGACACCGGAAGTCCAAAAACGGTTATCGTCACGTGGTTCATGTAGACGAGGGATCGTTCCCCGGAAGTTCATGGCGGGCAATGTGAATGCATTGATAACAGGAGATAGAACTACGATTTTTGGTAATTATTAGTGAATAAAGGTTTTGATTTGCAATATTTATACAACAAATCGATATGTGTATGTATTTACATCAATATGTTTTCAAAAATAAAATCGAATTTGCTAATATTAAGTGATAATATTAGGATTAGTGTGAACAACTAGTTTACATGTTACTAACAGTGCCTTGGTTAAAGAGCCTGTTGCTGTTTATTTATAGCTTTGAATTCTTTCAAACCAATATTATCTTCTTAAACTTGTATGGTAGTCAGGAGGATCACTTTCTAATGTTTATTGATACATTTAGAGGGAGGGGATCTAAAGTAATGCTTTAAAATTCAGATTGGATTCATTTCTACCATTTTCTTAAATTCATGGTAGTTTCAGTAATCCCCTGGTAATTGAGGACACAAGTTATCTAAATGACTAATGTCGTCTTTATGGCTTTCAGAAAGGACAGGAGACCGACAGGATATGATGATGATGTTAAATGTGTTGCTTTAGGAACATCCATTGCAAATACATGGAATTCAATAAACATAGAAGAGCATATCATGCAGTTTGTCGGTGCCTTTTCCTCCATGTTGACCTGGTTTGCTGTGCTGCCTCCTAGTCGCCACCATGGTTTGCTGTGCTGCCTGGGGATGCTCAAATCGCTCAGAGAAAGGAGTACGAATGTACGGCTTCCCCACTGACACAGAGCGGAGGAAAAAATGGCTGGCTCAAGTCAGCAGGAGCAATTTCACGACCAACAGCACCAAAATATGTGATTTATATACAAACACTGCATTTGCACTTTTTCACAAAACGAAAACCACACCATTGGGAAAGCTTAATGTTTTGTTTAATACAAAAAAACAGGGAAAGGCTTGAAAAACACTGAGAGTTGAGACTCAGGGTGCAGGGTGAGGGTCTCAGTGCAGGTATTCAGGCTCCATTGAACCCCCCTCTGGTTCTTGTGCTGAGAGAGGGAGTAACAGACAGGAGAAAGGGTTATACACACCTATATAGCACACCTATTGCCTTGGGGAGATAACGTGTTTACTTATATAAAACAGTAGTATTAAACGTACCTTGTGTTTTCACTCTCACTTAAGTCCCTCTCCCTTTGCCATCAATCCAGAATCAGCTGTGCTGTAACATTATACAGACAGGTAATAATCAACAGAATCACAAGGACACAATATGGCTCTGCTAAAAACACTCACTCTTACACGCACCAAAGTTATATTTATCTAATATTTAACTCCCTCCACCCCCGCATACAATCCCGTTTAGAAGCCCCTCTTCTCTAATTCAACATGTTGGACGAAATGACATAGAGAGAACAGAATTTACAATTAAAAGGCTGTTCAACGTGTGTTGCTAACTTGCTTCGGTATGCTAGCTTGATCTGTTATCTGTAAACGTTCCCTAAATCTACTAATTTAGGGATAATCCACTGACATCCTTTAATACACATGTTCATTTGAATCAGATGTACTGATAATATCCGCAATATACATCTTTAAACTTCTTCTTACCTTTAAAAGTCCGTCACGAACGGTCTATTATGCAGCAACTCCACAGCTCTGCCAGCCTTGGCGCTAACTTCCGGGGAACGATTGAGAGGCTCCACGATCCGCCATTGCTGTAAAAAAGTGGTCCATTGGAGTGAACGGAGATGTCGTAACTCTTCTATTAAATGGCTCTGGGATGAACCATAGACTGTATATATAAATGGACGTAGGGTCCGTGACGTCACCCATAGGATTCTGCAGAGTTGCCGTGAAGCCCTTAGTAGGCGGAGTCGGCCACTAACGGCTCAACAGTGACGTCAGAGTTCAACTCCCGCCTTCTCCAGCCTGCTCCAAATAAGGGCAAAGAGGCGGAGCCGAGGCGGGACCTGCTGCCACCCAGCTGGAAGTTCCAGAGCTAGCTGAAGCTACCAAGCTAAGCTAACATGCTCCCCATCTACACACTGCCGTCGCATTTTACGTTTCTAAGGTAAGCGGCCATGAAACTATTCAGCAAAACTATAAATAATAATCTAAGTTATTGAGTTTTTAGCATAATACTTCAGAATCTTAAAACCCCTTAACGTTTGTATGCAATTGTGCTAAATTCAACTCTGGAATCAAGCAAATATTAATATGTTTGCATGACATTAGTTATTTATATTTTGATATCACTTAACCATACGTTTAATACATTTAAGTCAAGCTAAGGTACATGTGATGGTAGCTAGTTAGTGCTCTTACCTGTGAGGCCAACAGCATAATAACCAGACTGTATCATTAAAAATAAGTACCAGTTCTAGATCCTTGACTTTAGACAAACAATTCAAAAGACAAAATGTATTTAAAGACCAATCTTTATTTGAATGTGCCTCTTAACCTGAGATATTAGTTATACAGTAATAGTATTGACAATCTAAAAAAACGGAGCAACTCAACAGTCAACTTTATGTTTCTTATTGTCTAAAGCATTTATTAGTGTGGACGGATTGAGACAGCGTGGTGTCCAGAGGGCTGCAGAGACTTCAGGGAGAAACCTCCGTGTGATGGACGTCCTGTCTGTTGGTTTGGAGAGGACTGAGGGTCTTTCCTCTGCGAGGAGGACCAGGCCTGATGGAGGAGCCCATGCTGGGCAAAGCTGATACCAACTGCACATGCCTAGTCTGTCACTTTATTTGACTAAATGTGTTTACTTATACATTTAATAGGTTTACACCTTCTGGCCATATGTGCTTTTTATTTAAAACATTTGATTAACTTTTGGTTCACATTTCAATAAATTGTATTTGTATTTGCACTCCTTTTGTCCATTATTCTTACTGAACATGTTAGATTACACATTCACATCTGACTGAAGATTGGCCCCATTTATTTGTGACGTTGCAAAACAAGGTAGGCTACATGTTGTGAAGCTCATAAAGTGAGGCAAATAGAAATAATCAGCGGATGGAGTGTAGATGTGGAAATAGCTGCATTCGATCAGCTGACTGTTTTTACAATAAAAGTTGTTTATAGTGAATGTCCTGTACTGGTCTTAACATCTCATAGCATCAGCTTTTAATGATCCTCTTGGATGTTCTTCTTGACCCTCAGAGAAGGAGAACATGTCGTGTCTTTCAGGTATGTCCTTTCCTAACAAAAATGACAGGAAACATAAAACATATTATTGCAGAACAAGTGTGTTATTTATGAAAGCGGTGTGTTTGTGTGTTTAGGGGCTGTAGATATAATTATTTTGTAATTGTAATGTTTTTTTTTTATTTAAACAATGAGCTACAAAGACAATCAGATTATGAATGAACAGTATGAAGTTCATCAACATTGAAATATATGTTATTATCAAAATAATATTTAACTGTTATCAAAACGTAGTGCAACTGTAGAAGCTTGCTCTGTTGTCTCACTGAAAGAATCACTTTTACCACGTTTTTTACAGACAATATTGAGAGATAAATCTTTGCCTTCAATACATTAAATTAGAAAGCTGACAAAGTCATATTGCTAAATATCTAAATGTAACTTTTTGCATGGAAAAACCCCTCAACTTAACTGATGTGTAGGTGATCTAGTATTTAGTATTGTTTATTGGAATGTATATCAGTGTATTCAAGTCAATACTTCATTCATTTAAACCAATATCTTTCTTGATTCTTTGTACAGTAAGAAAAAAAGAGTCTTTGTACCGGTGCTGAAGTTCACTGCTGTGAGGAGTCCAGTTCTGTCTCTCACTCTCTGGTCCAGCCTGTCTGCATCACCTGGACACCTTAAACAAACAGATATATATGTAAAGTACCATGTGTACAAACAATATAACTGATTCTCTTCTGTTGGACATGTTGGATTGTGTATTGTCCGAGTCAGGGTCCTTTTTATTTTACTGTAACTTTGGAAGTTGTGTTACCAATGCTTACTGTTTATTTGATACCCATTTGGTAATGCAATTAATAAAAACAACAAGGTTTGGGTTCGTTCTTCAGATGACTGTGACGTTAACTTGTAAGCTCGATAATGCTCCAGCTCAACCAACCATATTGTAATATCTAAGTAATCATCTTGAAATATGACATTAATAATTGTAATATACACACATCTTATTGTGAGGTTGATTTCACATAACTACTTCGACATTAACTTGTCTACATACTTGAGCATAGCCAATTTAAATTAACCTTAGATGCATACAGTTCCTCCTACATAATAAAATATCTCTCTAAGTTACAAGGATGTAACCTTATTTTATCAACCTCAAACAGAAGCCGTTTGTTCAACAGTATTATCCCACTTAACACTTGTCTATTTCGTTTTAACCTTTATATATACAGTCTATGATTTTAACTTGGAGGGTACGATTACAATCGTTAGCACCGATGTAGCTACCACTAGCTTACATGCTAACCCAAGCCTTACCATTCATTACGTAGCTGATTAAAATCATTAACACATAAATAAAGCACTCGAATTTTACTTACCGCATTCATGCACCGTCTGTTTTAACCGCAGAGCGAGTCACAATAGTCCGATATATAAGCATGAAGAACAAACAACCACGGCCGGCTACAAGTTGTGTTCCCTGGATGAGCTGAGCAGGCAGAGTCCCTGTAGCTAGCTTCACGGAGCAGCTAGCAGAGAGACAAGAAGCTAACAGCGGCAGGCACTTGACAGAGCCGTCACTCAATGTGACCACGCCCTAATTTATGCACAAACTTTAAGACCTAATATAAATAAAAGGGTCGCGTTAGAAAACAATTCATTCTCAGATCCATAATCATGAAGGTGGAATCTAACTATATCGATAATAAAAATGTATGAAGCCAGGGAGAGAAACATGTTTTTTTCTGCTGTAAAGTTGGGCATTTTAACATGGGGGTCTATGGAAATTGCTCCTTTCTGCAGCCATCGCCTATCGGCCAATATATGAACTGCAGTGTGTGACACTTCCGTATTGGCTTCACGGCTCTACCCCACAGTTTGCCGCTTGGGATGAACCTATACTCTCTCCAGTACAGGTTAGCTCTGAGTGTTAGCGATGCTTGCTGATAGCAACGTTTTTGATAGGGCCGTGGGTGTAAAGCCAGCCTTCATGACCGCAGCAAATCTGTATCAGAGATTTGGGTACGGAGGAAAAGAGAGAGGGTTGTATTTTCGGACACTTTGTGAGTCTACAGACACAACGGGGATACATTTATGTATAAGACATCAAAAAGTGAATTTGCATGATAGGAGACCTTTAAAGGTCACCTATTATGCTATTTGTAGGCAATAGCATAGGTCTCAGATATATAAAAAACATGTCTATGAAGTGTTTTGCTCAAAATACCAAACGGATCACCCATTCTAACCATGCCTCATATGCCTCTATTTCTCTTCCTCTTACAAAAGTGCTGATTCTGGGTATAAAGCTTTTCTTTTTTTTTCTTCTGAAAAAAAATCAAAATAAGAGGGGGCGGAGCTTATGTGGGACCTGACAGATACTGTCTAAAATGCTGCAGTGATGAAACGCAAGGATTATTAGATGAAGGATTATTTCTGAAACAGTCTGGAGCTCAAAGGCTTTCTCTCTTGCCGGTTTACCACAAGGTGAGTTCCTTTTTATTTCCTGCATCTTCGCACACATGCTAGGCTTGTTTGAGACAAGCAAGACCTGCGCAGTTGCGATCAACGTCTTGCTAGTGCGTTGCATGATGGTTAGTCATTTTGTCCGACTTGCTCTGGAGTCTCGCCCACATGAGACTTTGAAATCTCGCGGGACAAAGACGCCCGCAGCCTTGAGAGCGAGGCGAGGCGAGTTGGCGCAGTTGCTCTCGACGAGCTGTGGAAGCGAAATGCTTGATGGGAAACGGCTCGCTGGTATCTCGAGCTGAGCGCTCATTGGTGGTTTTTACCACGTGCTGCTGATGAAACTCTCCAATTGGCTGGCAAAAGTTTGTTGTTGTTTTGTGTCAGTTTTACGTCGCCACATCCATTCCCATTTTTCATCATTGTTCCACAATGTTTATCATCATGAAATTAATATCTATATATTTTATACTATACTGCTTACCGTTTTCATACTTTATATATCTTAGCATATTCATACACACTGTTCATACTGCTCACAGGCTGATATCTAGTGTATTCATACACACTGTTCATACTGCTCACAGGCTGATATCTAGTGTATTCATACCCCACTGTTTATTCATCATTCAATTCATTCTATATGTTATTCTGTAGATTGTGGACATTACTTTCCACTTCACTGCTTGTTGTACCTGGTTAGAAGCTAAACTGCATTTCGTTGTCTCAGTACCTGTAATATGTGCAATAACAATAAAGTTTCTCTTTAAGTTAAACCAAATCATTAAAATAAAATCTATTGTAATGTAATGATTTGGTTTAACCTTATTTATTGAATACATCATTTCAAATGGCAAGATTAAATCAAATTACATCCATGTTGTACACATCATAAAGCTTAAAGGCAAGGCAAGGCAAGTTTATTTATATAGCACTTTTCAACGCAGGGTAATTCAAAGTGCTTTACAAAAAAAAATGAAAGACATTAAGCATTAAAAAAGAAAAGCTAATAAAATAAACATTAAGGAAAAATACATGGATAAAAGTTACAGTGCAGTCTAAAATATGAATAGTTCAATTAAACATTACAAGAAAAAGTACATGGATAAAAGTTACAGTGCAGTTTAAGATATGAAAAGTTCAATTAAAAGCAGCGACAAAAAGAAAAGTCTTCTTGCTGGATTTAAAAGTAGTAAGAGTTGCAGCGGACCTGCAGGTTTCTGGGAGTTTGTTCCAGATATTTGGAGCATAATAACTGAACGCTGCTTTACCATGTTTAGTTCTGACTCTGGGGACAGAAAGCTGACCAGTCCCTGAAGACCTGAGAGATCTGGATGGTTCATAGTTTAGCAGGAGGTCAGTAATGTATTTTGGGCCTAAACCATTCAGTGCTTTATAAACCAGCAGCAATATTTTGAAATCTATTCTTTGACACACAGGAAGCCAGTGTAAAGACTTCAGAGTGATGTGACTGGAGTGATGTGATCCACTTTCTTAGTGTTAGTGAGGACTCGAGCAGCGGCGTTCTGAATCAGCTGCAGCTTTCTAATAGATTTTTTAGTGAGACCTGTGAAGACACCATTGCAGTAGTCGAGTCTACTGAAGATAAAGGCATGGACAAGTTTTTCCAAATCCTGCTGTGACATTAGTCTTTTAATCCTAGATATATTCTTTAGGTGATAGTAGGCTGATTTAGTAACTGTTTTAATGTGACTGTTGAAACTCAGGTCAGAGTCCATGACTACACCTAGATTTCTGGCTTTATCTGTTGGTTTGAACATTGCAGACTGAAGCTCAGCGCTAACTTTTAAACGTTCTGCCTTGGCTCCAAAGACCATTACCTCAGTTTTATCTTTGTTTAATTGGAGAAATTTCTGACACATCCAGTCATTGATTTGTTCAATGCACTTACTCAGTGTTTGAATTGGAGCATAGTCTCCTGGTGAAATTGTTACGTAAATTTGTGTGTCATCTGCATAGCTATGGTAACTTATTTTGTTGTTCTTCATTATCTGAGCCAGTGGTAGCATGTAGATGTTAAAGAGAAGAGGCCCCAAGATGGAGCCTTGAGGAACCCCACATGTCATATTTGTCAACTCAGATGTGTATTTACCTATAGAAACAAAGTTGTTTCTATCCTTTAAGTAGGATTTAAACCAATTTAGAACTGTTTCCGAAAGTCCCACCCAGTTTTCCAGTCGGTCTAGTAATATGCTGTGGTCAACAGTGTCAAACGCAGCACTGAGATCTAATAATACTAACACTGAAGTTCTGCCACTGTCTGTGTTTAAGTGGATGTCGTTAAAGACCTTTACAAAAGCAGTCTCAGTGCTGTGGTTTGGACGAAAGCCTGACTGGAACACATCGAAACAACTATTTAAATGCAAGAAATTACTCAACTGTTGAAAAACAACTTTTTCAATGATTTTACCTAGAAATGGCAGCTAAAGAATGAACACAGCAGCAGGTCTGTTCAATGCATGCTCATTAAGCTTCATGTGTGCGGATCTGAAGGGACTGATCATTTGTAGCCCGTCCACCTATCAGTTTTGCAAAGATTAAGAGGGAGGAGCATTTCTAATTATGGAACCCAGTCACTGGTGTGGTTCATCATCATGACTGAATTAACAAACCTATATAAAGCAATGGAGATCACCTTTGTCTACAGTGGGTAAAATGGAATTTTCGCCATTGCAAACCCAGCCAGTCAAGCCGACTCCAAGTCCGAGCTGTCCGACTTAAGATGAGCTTTTTGACACCTCCCCCGGCTGCGATCGGCTACTTTCGAGGCGAGCCGCAATGTGTCTCAAACAAGCCTGCTCTCTCCAGTACAGCTTAGCTCTGAGTGTTAGCGATGCTTGCTAATGTAAACAAAGACTATTACGTCCAAAACACGTCGGGAATTGTTTCTGAAACAGCTACGTTTCTGATAGTGCCGTGGGTCCACCCCATTTATATAAATGGACGTAGGGTCCGTGACGTCACCCATAGGATTCTGCAGAATTGCCGAGAAGCCCTTAGTAGGCGGAGTCGGCCACTAACGGCTCGACAGTGATGTCAGAGTTCAACACTTTAAGACCTAATATAAATAAAAGGGTCGCGCTAGAAAACAATTCACTCACAGATTCATAATCATGGAAGGTGGAATCTAACTATATACATAATAATATTTATTGCATCCAGGGGTAGAAACATGTTTTTTTCTGCTGTAAAGTTGGGCATTTTAACATGGGGGTCTATGGACATTGCTCCTTTCTGCAGTCATCGCCTATCGGCCAATATATGAACTGCAGTTGGTGGCACTGCCGTATTGGCGTCCCGGCTCTTCCCCAGTTTGCCGCTTGGTCCACCCACGTGGGTAAATCTGGATCAGCTCCGTTGTAGCCCCGTTCTTAGAGATTTGCGCACGGAGGAAAAGAGAGGGTTTTATTTTTCTGACGCTGCGTGAGTTCCCTGACTCACCGGGGACACATCTTTATGTATAAAAGACATCAAAAAGGGCATTTTGCATGATAGGTCCCCTTTAAATGTCAAATTCCAAGACATACAAACCACAATTTACTGTAGGGTTGATTCAACACCTTACACACAGTTTCAGTGGATTTCTTCACATTACACAGGTGATGTATGTTTCACTTGTGTTGTCCACTCCCTCTTCCAGCTGTATATGCAATGTGTAACAACCCGTGGGCATGAGTCACTGATAGTTTCCAAAGAACAGCAGCAGCTCACGCCTGAAGGCATGTTCTGACAAGTCTGTGGATATTAAGGCCGTCATTATTAAAGGAATGGTCCACTCATTAGATAATTAATCAAAACTTCAGTATTTAGTGAAACATTATGCCGCCGCCATTTTTGCCATTTTCAGTAGTCACGTCATGGTCGTGACGTCATCCAAGCGTTCACTTTGTCAACACACGGAAACATGGCTGAATATTTGAGTTCGGACTCGTCAGCAGAGGAAGAAGTTTTGATGTTTTATCAGTATGACAATACGACACCCTCTGTCCGTAGACCCTCACATCGTACAAGGAAAAACTTCCGAAGAAAACCCCCAGTTTAAAGGGAACATGGGAGAAACCTCAGGGAGAGCAACAGAGGAGGGATCCCTCTCCCAGGACGGACAGACGTGCAATAGATGCCGTGTGTAAATTGAAGAGATAATACATTTGCAACATAGGTAGTCCAGATGTTTGGAAATGCATGTGTGTATAATGGGAAGATGATAAGATACTATATGTATGCATGTAGTACCACCCTTGTTAGCGATTCCCTCTCTAGTTTAGCATACTCAGCTTCATTGTCCCTGGCCATAGAATCACGATTTTATGGGGCCGGAAAAAACTGGGGGAAAATACACACTAGCCGGTACTACGCTATATGGAAAGGCCACCAAAAACTGTCCTGGCCTGGACGCTAAAGGACGTTAAAACGGGACTAGCCGCTGCAATGGAAATGCGCTATAACATACCTTATTCTTACTCCGAGCACTACTTCTGCTCCTCCGTCGCTTCACACTTGCAGAGGGCGATTTCTCAACTGGCCGAACTGGTGTCCTGGTCGGTGATGACACCAGAAAGACCGATGGTACTGCATCTCCATTAAGTAATGGTTGTTCCATAAATCCCATGTTATGTTTTATCATACTCTCAGAGTAGTCGTCCGGAAATTTGAAATGTTCGCTGCATACATGAGCCTGTGAATCTTTCGGTTCGGGCCGGCCACATTTCGCTAGCCACTGCCTCCGAATGTACTTCTTACGCTTACCTTTTGGCAACAGATGGAACCGAGCATCCCGTGGATTGTTCCTATCAGAATTGTGGCAATATTTCGCGATACAGTGAGGCATATTTGAAGAGAGAAACTACAGTAAATAACATGGAGATCAACGTGTCTTCGAAAACCAAACGCATGGATTACGTCACGTCCGGAAAATGGCGGCGCCCACAGTGTTGATGTTATTTCGGTATATAATCAGTTTAAAATCACTGATAATGTCATCGGATTAAAAAGAAAGACTGGCAGAGACTGGTCTGTTTTATCGGATGATAATTATTTAAAAATGAGTGTCATGAGCATACCATTCCTTTAAGGTCAGTGACATTATCCCATCTGATTAGCTGTCCTTAAAAAAAAAGACACATTTCCAGCAAATAATGCCAAAGTTACTCAATAATTTATTCATGTTGACACTTTACAAAACGTACACAATATAAAAACTATGTCTTGTTTGAATTTACCAACCAACCATTCAGCCAACCCTGAAATACACCGAACTGTGACAGGCAGAAATAACTTTGGTGAGGAGTGAGAAACACGGTGAACTGCGCGTCTGCAGGCTGTAAACGTCACGCTGGCGGCACAACTACAGTCCCAATGACATTTATATAACAGGGCGGTTACTAAACTAAATAGTCTTCTTTTGATCAACAAAAGCGTTGTCTAAATATTCCCAAGCAGAGATTTGGGTGAACGTCGTGCAACATAGGGATTTGTAGTAAAGTGTGACATTGCAAGTTGACAGGGGCTCTGATCAGACCAGGCCTGCAGCTTTCTGCTGCCTCTACCGTTTATACAAGCAGCGGTTCAAATATCCTTCAGTTTTGCAGTGAGTGCATCAGTTCATATACATTGCACGTTTTCCTCTGAGCCCCCCCTGGAGCTGAAGCTCTAAGCCGTGCCCCTTTAAGGGTGGGGGAGGGGGGAGGGGAGAGGGGAGAGGGGGGAGTGCTAAGGAGCAGGCCCTGTCCCAAAGGAGCAGGCCCCGTCCCAAAGGAGCAGGCCCTGTCCCAAAGGAGCAGGCCCTGTCCCAAAGGGAGCAGCTCGGTCCAATGTCCAGAGTGAAGGAAGGTGTTTGGAACAGACTGGAGAACCTTGATCTTGGTTGGAGACATCCCAACGTGTCTGAAGGACTAGCCCTCTGGTTTCACCTGCTTGAGTTCCTAAAGTGTCAGATGGGTCTGCTGAGAAGGCCCTCAGACAGGTAGCGGTTCAAAAAGTAACGTCTATGGAGCCCCCGCCTCATCTCTTCTTCTTGCTGTTTCGGAGCATCTTCTTCCTCTTCAGGATCATCTCGTACAGCTTCTCCAGGCCGGGCTGCAGGCCCTGGCCGTCCAGCGCCGAGCAGCCCTGAGTGTGGAGCAGGGTGGACGAGCTGAGCTCATGGAGAGCCAGAACCTTCTCCACCTGAAACAGGGGACAGGATGTGTCAGTCACAACACATTCTACCAAGCCTGATCACTTTCAAGCCACGGATCCCTGCAGAACAAAACTGCTGACAGTAACGTAATGACAGGAACAGGAACACAACAGGTTTAGTAATATCTTTCATTATGGACTAGTGTTGTCACGATACCAACATTTTGGTTTCGATACCGATACCAAGTCAAGAATTGCGATTCCGATTCTTTTTCGATACTTTTCTTAAAAAAAGGGAAACACGGAATATCGGCTTTAAAATTAGGAATAACAGATGATTTTAGCAGTCAGAACAACAAAAGCAGCAGTGTCAATAATAACAGAAACGCCAAAGAGTCACATCTAATATAAATATATATAAAAGCATTTATTTTAATTGTGTAGCAGTGAGTTTAACATATAACTAGCTGCACCTTTACCAGCTTTGAGAACACTTTCATGATCAATCATTATAAAACATATCAGATATTATTCTGAAATGGACCAATCTGCACAATGACTACTTTCACTGTCGCTACTTTAATACTTTTACTTGAGGAACATTTTGAATGCAGTACTTTTACTGTAACAGAGTATTCCTACACTCTGGTGCTTCTAGTACAAGACCTGAGTACTTCTACTTTTACTGTCGCTACTTTAACTATATTTTGATGATAATACTTTTGTACTTTTATTTGAGGAACATTTTGATTGCAGGATTGTTCCTACATTCTGGTACTTCTACTTTAACTCAAGTACAAGACCCGGGTACTTCTACTTTTACTCAAGTACAAGATATATACTTATACCACCTCCGTTTATAGCCTATGAAAAAAACTATTAGAAAACGAAGGCTAAAGCTAACGTTAGCAGATAGTGACAATGTATGCTAGTTAGCTAGCTCAACGATAATATTGCGACAGAAAAACTTTTCAGTGCACATCACGCTCTGCGCTCCGACAGGGAGCTCTGCTCTGAACACCTGAACGGCCCGTTCACAGACTTCTGGCGTCTTTTTTGTCAACAAGCCGAGGCGCAGCGGCCATGCTTCTTGTTTTCTCACTGGCAGCTAGCGCGTGGCCGCATGCACGAGAGAGAGGGGAGGGACTTAGAACGTGCTTGAGAGGAGCGGGACTGCAGGCACGGCTGCAGTGCAGGGAGTGGAAGCAGAGCGCTGAACACACACGGCTCTTATTAAAACGGCGAGTACTTTTCCCCGTCATTCTTAAAGTACCGATACTAATGAAACGGAGGAATCGTACCGTTTTTAACGGCAGGGTATCGCGGTACCTTTCAAGTATCGGTACACCGTGCAACACTATTATGGACTGAAACACATTTGGGTTTTCTGACGGCTGACGAACAGACAGACACAAGCCATCTGAACGAGTCAACCGTGAGGGACTTCTTTTTGCATTTTCTAGGCATTTTAATCAACTATGGAAAATAAATAGTTGCTGCCCTTGAGTCAGTTTTAAAAACAGTGTTTTACAATTATGTTGTTCCTGGGAAACCCTGTTGTATGATGTAGGGGTCGACTGATAATCGGCCAAGCCGATTATCGGGGCCGATATTCCGCATTTGACCGATTATCGGTATCGGCCTTTTTTTTATCAAATTGCCGATAAAACGTTGGCTCTGATGCGGCCGTTTCTCTGGCTGCAGTCACCACTCTCTGTACACGAGCAATGTCCCGCCCACAGCGCTATCTGATAGGCCAGTGCTTCTCAAAGTGTGGTCCGCGGACCACTGGTGGTCCGTGAGCGCCCCCTAGTGGTCCGTGAGTATTTTGGTAACATTTCACATTTGAAATAAATTAATCTATTTAAGTTTTCCGTACTCTCGCGTGAATATCTCCGCAATGGAGCGAGCTTAAGTTTAACTTTCAATTGCATGATATAGCCCAGTTCAACACCTTCATCACACACGTTGCCACTTCTTTGTACCATTTTCAGGTGATTTGTAATCTATTCTAGAATAACGATGTGTTTTGGGATATTTGTGGAGTTAGGTGGTCCGCGAGTGTTTTTTTATTGGTTAAGTGGTCCTTGGTATGAAAAAGTTTGAGAAACACTGTGATAGGCTATTACTGAAGATTTCCGGGCAGGAGCCAGCCAGAGGCGGGACCTTCTCAGATTACAGGCAGGTGCGAAAGAACGCAGACACAGACTGAAGCAAGCAGCAGCACTGAGTGGCAGAGCCGCATGTGTTAAACCGAAGTTCAATAAACATCCCAATCCCCTATGCTGAAGCTGCAAAAACACCACGATCTTATGATCCAATTCTATCAGCTTCCCAGTTACACAGGGACGCGGGAAGTCAGTCAGAGTTGGGGTTGCGTGCAGCGTCTCGCAGTGGAGTAACTGTGGTGCGGAGGGGGGAGGGGCTGCGAGTGGAGCAGTTTTTCAGGTTGATATGTGAAGCTCATTAGCTAGCCAACATGTATTTAGCAAATGTTGAGCAAAATATTAGAAGTGAGGCGACTAGACTAACGTTAGGTCTACTGTGATAGCCTCACTTTTAATAGTTTGCAAAACATTAGCTAGCACTAGTGTTTTGCAGTTGCTAGCAGCTTATTGTGATGCTAGACAGACAGGCATTGGTTTGATATAATAAATTAAGCATTATTGTTCGTTAAGCATGTCAGCCTGCAGCCCCACTTCTTGTCTCTCTCTAACTCATTGCAGATGGCTGCACTAAAGAAAAGGGCACAGAGAGGAAACCAGTTGTAAGATGTTTAAAAGTTAATTAAACATAATATAATATATGCTTAAATGCATTTCAAAGAAGTTGTGTTGAGTTGTGTTGGAGTTTGTGTTATTCTACATTTTGACACCAAGATTTTTTTTTTTTACTGCAAATGTATATTGCTTCCAAATATCGGTTATCGGTCTCCTTGATTACTAATAATCGGTATCGGTATCGGCCTAGAAAAAGCCATATCGGTCGATCCCTAGTATGATGTGTTTCGTATTGTTTGCCATTTACCATCTGTGCTGCTAGTACCGGTAAGTAAAGTAACACACATGCAGTCCATCTGATAACGTATATCTGGCCATAGTTTCTAATCTTCATTCATTACTGTTGTTGAGATACTATCACTCACTTTGGCTGGAGCTGCAATTCAAATACTAAAGTAATACTTCTTCTACAAAACACCACAACATAGTAAAAGTGCACCTCATCATTTAACAGAGCCTGTGACACCTCTTCAAAGGTCTCGTTTTGTTCACCCTACGAAGATACGGACACACGGCATGCAGGCAACCCTTGCATTGGAAAAGCATTGGAAAAGCGGAGTATGCTTGGAATTGTAGGTCGATACTTCGTTGAACTAATTGGCGAAATTAACCTATATATATTTGAATGTTAACCCACTTATTAGATGAGCAATAATTCGGCTCTATACAACAACACCAAGCCTCTCACGCAACAATAATTACCTCTGCAGCTGAAGCGGCTCCGTCCAGGTCCTGTTTGTTTGCCAGAACCAGCAGCGGCACCCCCTGGTTCTCTGCGGACCGGGCGATCCTGTGCAGCTCCACTTTGGCCTCCTCCATGCGCTCCGACTCGGCAGAATCCACCACGAACACCAGCCCGTCCGTCCTCCTGGTGTAGGACTTCCAGAGGGGCCGCAGTTTGTCCTGGCCGCCCACGTCCCACACCTGTAGCGTGGTGCTGTTGCTTTTGGAGGTCCCCATGGACACTTTAATCCGCTCCATGTTGAAGCCTTTGGTGGGGATCGTCTCCACAAACTCCCGCAGCTTGAGTCTGTAGAGGAGGGCGGTTTTCCCCGCAGAGTCCAGACCGATCACCACGATGTGTAATGACTGGAAGCTGGGGAGGAACGGGGGGTTGGGGGCGATGTCTGTTAGCTGGTTCCCCATGTTTAGCTCCTGGAAAGGGAGATATTCCTTCCTGAGACTTATAGGACTTGAGAATCAGATAACTCCCACTGTCTCCCTGAGAATCACGTGCAATCAGTGTCCTTGACAGCAACAAAAAAAAAGTGTGTCACTTTGGAGGCAACGGGAGAGAGGAGGAGGAGTGGTTTGGCTGGAGAGCAGGGCACACTCCTGGCCTCAGTTCAAAGGCTGCTGCAGGATAGAGCTGCAGTCACTGAGGACATGAGAGACAGGGGGAGGGGAGACATCAGACAGTTGTCTTAACAAGGGCTGCCAGTAATTAGCCTGCCAGAGACTTTCAGTGCAGCTAAATCCACTGCATCAGCTTCGATTACACTTTTAACTTTAAAAACATCATCACATGCTGCTGGGTTCACCGTTTACAAAAACTAGTTTGTAAATGTTGATCTGATTTGATTAAACTAACTCCCTTTTGTATGAACAGGTTAAACATTTAAAGCTTTAGCTTTATTGCAGCTTATCTTTTTGTTCTGACACAATGAATAGTGAGTCATTTGCAGGACAGGAGTTATTGTGGGCCATAAGGTGTGTGTGTGTGTGTGTGTGTGTGTGTGTGTTCGAGCCGTCTCCTGCACACAACTGGAAAAACAGCTTCCAGCAGAGGAGAATCCTGCAGAGCCTGTTTGTATTATCAACTTCTCTAAATCGGTGTTCATCCATCATTGAACAGCGATTTGGTCTAGAAACTAAAAATGTGTATTATGCGGTTGTCCTGAAACAACTGTTTAAACTTGTTTCTGTTTGTATGCATTTTGAGGCTTTATTGCTTGATGTGGATTATTGGCTTTTCCCAAAAAAACGTGATTTACAAATTCTCTCAAAACGGCTCACTTTAGACAACTTTATAGTCAATAATAGTTATTCTATGTATGTTTTATATTCATACATCCAAATGTATAAGAGCAAACCCTACATTTTATGTATTTCCAAATGAGTTCCTTCATTTTTTTAAAAACATTAAATGAATTAAAAATAGAAATGCAATTAAACTATTAAGCACAATTTAAAAAGAGATGTATGTAAAAAGTCCTAGCCCTTTGTAGGTGTATAATGATTAGTCAATTGTTGTTAAGTTTATTATTGTCTTTTGTATGCTCTTGTACCTTTTCGACTTTTTCTTATAAAACTATGAAAGTCATGTTGTTGTACAAGTCTGTTTCCAATAAGGTCTTTTAAAAAAAAGTAGTCTCAACTAATGCTAATGCTAACTGCAGCTAGTTATATAAACAGGCTGTACACGCTCCGGTTTGTAATTCGATAACTAAGACAGATTCAAACACGAGCAACCCAGGAAAAATACATAGAAAACATGTGTGCATACATGTTTTATAAGTAATAGTACAAAAAAACAAGTAGCGATTGAATAACGTAGTTTAAATTCAATGGGAAAAGTAGGCAGCTTTATTTTCTGTCTCTTCGCAGCGGAAGGACACACAGCTCCGCTTTAACAAAGTCAACACACGTAGGTTATTTGTTGTAAAACTGCTGATATATCTCACCTGTGAGCACTTCAAATATTGTTGAGCTTGTTGTTGCAGTAAGACGAATTGTCGAACAGTATCCACGTTTTAACGCCAAATAATCCCGATACGATTGTTTTTAAAGCCGCAGGACGGATACTGCTCCCAGGTTGGTCCGACGAAGACTGGCAGCGGGATGGAGGCAGCGCTGAAGGAAGCACGAGCGAAGCACGAGCGAACCCCCGCTGCTGACGTCAGAGCCGTGGGAGGGGCAAAGAGAGAGAGAGAGGGAATGCCCATAATGTCCGAAACACTCTTTACCAAAATTATCTAATAGCCTATACATCATCTACATTGTAATACATCTGACAATTGAAAAATTAAAATTAAAAGCTGTATTAAGGCAGGGAAGTGTGTATCTGCCTGGTACAACATGACTGAATCAGACTGAACTTCTCAATTTACACCAGGTCCCACGTCTCTTTTCCAATAATCAACAATTCGCCAATATCAATCATGTTGTTCCTTTTCTTATGTCACGTTATAAGGTTAGTTAGTTAGTGAGTTAGTCGAATTTGTTTGTTCAAGCCCCAAACAAGTCACATTGTTTTCCTTGTAAATGAAACACATTCATTCTGCTTATGTTCAAAATGTATAGAAATAAACACAACAATATTTTCCAAAAGTCTTAATTGTCATTTTTTGTACAAAGCCTGAATAATACTGTATGTCATTATGTTTATGTTAATACATGTATGTTAATTGTAATTAGAAATGGAAGACAAAAGGTATTTAAATAAAGTCTGTATTTTCTTTCTTTTCTTTACAAGGTTGGAATCTTTTCAGCCTTTTCTGATTGATGATTGGAATCTTAAAAGAGCAGTTGTTGAATTGTTTGACAGCAAAGGGAAGAAGTAGGTGTGCAAACCTTATTAGAGAAACAAGGAATGTCATAATGTTTTATTTGTAACAATGTATCTGCATAATGTTGTCATGATTACAGGTTTAAATGGAACCTGAAAACGTGAAACTAAAGGTGTCAATAAAGTAAAAACAATTCTGAATAACAGAGAACAAAACATGAAACTGCATAATTCAAGTATAGGCTTCATGAGTAGAGTATTTACTTTTGACTCCCGATAGGTGACCTCATGCCTCCTGGGAATGTTTATTCTACTTTAAAGTTACTATAACTTTTTTGGGAGGGTCTTCAGAGACTTTCTCTCTTCATTTGTCATCATCATGCAGAAGCTATACCCTTACTGTATTATACTGACAGCTTGTCCATCATTGTCCGGCAAAATGAATCCTATAATTCAATAGTGTTATATCAATTTAAAACATTTAGTTGAGAGTTTCTGGAGATGCTATTGCTTTTTACAAAAGTGAAATGATCAGCAAACAGAGAGTCGAACTAAACTAAAGACGTTGTTGTTTGTTCCAGAATTCAGAAAACCGTATCCAACATGTTTGTAATAATGCAGTTAACAAGCATTGGAACATGTCCTTACCCAACAATATTTGATTTAACACAATATGTAATTTTTTGTATACTTTAATTCTCGATAACAATTTATATTTTAATATTAGATATTTGAGTTTTTACCAGCCTTTAATGAGCATTTTACCCATTAGCCCCACCCGGACACGTTCCAGCTGACGGTCCATGAGCAGGAGGGGGGCTGGGACGAGTCCGGACATGGATCAGACAGTTCACGCTGAGAGATGGTGAGTTCTGTGACAATGAAACGTCGAATATTCATGAGCTGGAGTTCTTTCTGTACACTGGAGCTGATTTATCTGAAATCAAGCGAACTAAAACACCAGTGTATTTATTGTAATATACATTATATACTGTATGTTCAACAAGGTGCTGAAACTTCTTATGTTTAAATACATCTTTTATTTGATCTTTTATGGGACATTTAACTTTAACTTATTTTTTTTGCGTACATTAATTTTATTATTATTTTATTTTGTATTGGTTATTGTAACTATAATGTCTTATGTTTAAATATATTTTTTATTCTATTTTATTTGATCTTTTAGTGAACATTTTATTATAAATCATAATATCTAAATATACATTTTTGAAATTATTGAATACTCATTCAAATTATAAAATCCTTATGTTTATATACATACTTTTATTCTAGTTTTTTTTAAATTATTTATATTTTATTTATTGGTTCGAAATAGAGCAACTCAACCCAATTTCCTCTAGGATGACTCACGTATTGTGATGACAGCCTGCAGTGAGCGACAGAACAGCTCCAGATGTCTTGATGAATGTTCATAAGAGAAAGTGCATGAAATCCAGTACAACAAGCAAAATGAATACTTATATTCAGAATAATCAATATTTCTGTTTCACCTCGGAGCAACATGTGTTGACATTGAAAGGATCCGACTGATAAAGTGTCCTCTCAGTGACAGAAAGTCATCAGAGTCAGTGAGAGCCATCTGGGACACAATGGGCAGAAGTATGGATTTGCATCAGAATGATTTACGTGCTTCTCCCTTGATACCCAACACTCATCATGGTAATGCATGGGTGTGCAAATGTGTGTGTTTGTAACAAGACATGACCTATAGACTGACGAACTGGAGCCGGGCTGCTTGTTGTGGAAGCCTGGCAGCATCTAACATGAGTAGAAGTGTATATAGGCACCAAATATAATATAATCATGACACATTCTTTTTTACATTTGTTGGTGCCGTTTGATTCTGCGGTGGAACATTAGACGAGTAGAAGGAAGGAAGTGGGATGATGCTGTTGTGAGAAGCATACAAGTATTACACGCTGGTACCATTTAGTCAGATATATCTATCTCATTCTCAATTTAGCATATATTTCATTTCATTTTAGACAAAACTGTAAGACTTATTACACCAAACATTTAAAATGTAATACGGTTTTATATAATATGATTTATTTTTCCAATTAAGGAAGAAACACATATAGGTTCGGAATAAGATATATAGCCGTCTTATCATGAACGCTCTGTTGGCATGGAGTTTGCTTAGTTTCCGTCCGTGTCTCAGTTGGGAGTTTTGGGTTATCCAGTTAAACATGATGCTGCATATCGTATCTGCAGAACAGGAGGAGTATCTGTAAACAGAAGATAATACAACTCGTAATCCCAAATCATGGACCAGAACTAGTTAAGCATTTCAATTCAGTCTGAAGGAACTGGATGATCACTGGTTCGAGTCCAAGTAAAACAAAGACATTGTGTGTACTGCCGAAGTGTCCTTGAGCAAGGCGCTGAACCACTAAACCGAAACATGGCAGCCCCTTTGCTCTAACACCTTTACAAAAAGCATGTGTGTATTTCTCAGGCTCATTGAAACCTGCGAACACTCTCTTCTGTTATTCATCAGACTGAAGCCATCATTCCTCACTGCTGTTGAAAGTCCTCATCCTGCTAATCCAGAGGGGGTCATTCTGCTGAGCCGATCCCAGAGCGGCACCAGTCCTCTTTGCACAGGATAGTAGCGCCCTCTCTTGTCTGCAGGAGGAAAGGCAGCTGAGATATGTCATCATTATTTGTGTGAACATACAAATGATTTGTGTGTAAATATGTGATTTGTAAATGTAAAACAACATCCACAAATGCATTTAAAAGATTTGCAAACTCACAAAGACAGTATACTCTGGCTGATTTAACGTGCGGTCAGTCGCCAAACATAATTACATTGACGTTGGCGGTCCTAGCAGCTACGCTACTGAGCTACAAAGAGTCTGAAATATTACGCTACATGGGAAAAGGTAGCAGACTATCTGTAGAACATTGTAATTGTAAAAGTGTTGCTTTTATGAAATTGACTGTTCTCCTCGGATACAAAATTAATTGTATGAATACTATGTGTATCTTTCTTAGAGTACATCACAGCAGGAACACAATACCCACCGCTCCAGTACAGTCGGACGTCAAACAGACCGTCCACATAGACAGTGGAATGTAAAGTGTAAAGTAAAGTGTTTCTGTTGCTACACAGTTGGCCCGGGGAACACTGAAATCGGCACACGTGAGAAGCAAAGGTAGACTATAACACTGACAAATCACAGATACATTACCTTCATTGTGCTTTTATTACATGTACAGCACTTGGGCTCGACCAAAAATCGTTTTTAAATGTGCTCTATAAATAAAACCTTATTTGATATTATTGTATATCACAGAAATACTGTTATGTTGACTACAAGAAATACAGTGCTGTTTGTAGTTTGTACATTTCTCATGAATTAATCTGTCAGATGTACACACGTTGTTGGCCTTTTACAATGTATTAGTGTCTTATCTAATGTACATGGTATTTATGCACTTTTCCCTTTTTATTAACAGCCATCCAGGCCACGGTGTCTTTCAAAAGTGTTGGCACTAAAACGGCCACCTACACAGAAATCCCCTTGTCCTTTACACCAATAAAGGGCCCAGGATTGGGACCTCGACTGGAGTTGGAGGAGGAACAAGCAGAGACGTCGACAGAATTTGAGGAGACTCTGGGTTCGAGTTACCACCCTGATGATACTGTAGAAGAATGCGACGTATCGTAAGTTTGGTACATTTGGTACACATTACTATTACTGTTTTTCAGAGTTGAAATCTAAAACTTATTGTTAATTTTTTTTGTTACATTAGACCACAGGCACAATCCACGTGACGTAAAGTACATTGTTTTTGAAAGCTGCCTCAGACAGCTGTTTGAAAAATGTCTGGTGTGTAAGACAGACTGTGATGTCCAAACAAGAAAAGTGGGGACCTATGTGGCGTTCACACAGCGTTGTTCAAACTGCAGTTACTTCAGAAAATGGGAGAGCCAGCCCGTCATCGGAAGTACCCCGGTTGGCAACTTACAATTATCCGCTGCTACATACTTCACTGGGGGTTCCTTCTTCCAACTACGAAAGGTATTTTACCATCTCCAACATCTATAGCATATGAAAAATGACAGCAGTGGACTTTTTCAAAAACGTTTCCTTTTTTTCTATTTATTCATAGATATGCAGCTGGAGATCATCGGGTATGGAACCTTCAGGAGGCATGCTGAGAGTTACCTGGAGCCTGCTATTATCCACAAGTGGAACACTGATCAGCAGCAGCATTTCGATAATCTACAACAGGGGTGTCAAACTCAATTTCATCACGGGCCACATCAGCATTTTGGTTGCACTCAAAGGGCCGGTTGTAACTTTAAGACTATATATACAGTATATATACATATGTAAATATTTAATATAAACATATGTATTATATTACATTATTGCTTCTGCATTGGATTATTATCGGATAGGGTAATAACTTCATAATTAACTACGTCTGAAAGCAGAAGTCTAGGGGAAATCATTGGAAGTCTCTTCAGTGAGAATGTCACAAAAATAATTTTGTGACATTCTCACTGAAGAGAATTGGAATTGTTAAGCCAAATTCTGGGGAAACATTTAAAATGTAAAAAAAATTGAAATTCTGAAGAAGAAAAAAGGAACATTCTGGAAAAAAAGTCCAATTCTGAAGGAAAACAAATCATATTTGAGATGCATTGTGGGACATGTAGTTTATGGGCAACGTGCTTCTGTAAATCGGCATGTAACCGTATAATAAACGTATTATATTCTTTCAGAGCTCTTGTGGGGCCGCATTAAATGAAGTCGCGGGCCGGATTTGGCCCCCGGGCCTAGAGTTTGACACCCCTGATCTACAACAACAGGGGGGAAAGGTCGCAGTTGCAGGAGATATGAGAGCAGACTCTCCAGGTAAGCAGAAACAGACAAGACAGTCTAGTGCCAGAGTTACTGGTGTATATTACAATTCATCTACTTATCCATTGAAGTCCTGTCGAAAAGCCTTGAAACCTCCTGTATTATATTTTCTTCAGGACACTCGGCTAAGTTCGGGAGCTACACACTCATGAACCTGGGAAGCAACACCATTCTGGACTTCCAGCTTGTTCAGGTGTGATTCTCTTTCTGGGTGCTATCATGTTAGGCTTGCTGGCTGTTGATGCAAGCTTCTGTGTATGTATGCCCTATTTGTTATTCCCCAACAGAGCAATGAAGTAGGTGGTAGTTACCACATGGAAAAGGAGGGACTCAAAAGATGCCTAGATCATCTGGAGTCAAAGGATTTGGCGGTTGAGTACATTGTGACTGACCGTCATCCGCAGATCCAGAAGTACCTGAGGGAACGCAACATCGAACAATTCTATGATGTGTGGCACTTTGAAAAAGGTATTTATCCCTATATGTTGTAATGGAAGAATACCAAATCAGAGGCACTGTCCTTTGTTAAGATATTCCTTTGTTTTACTATGCAATTTATCCTGAGCTTCTAATCAGCAGCAGACATGACATAATGTCTGAATACATTCATTATATCTCCTACAATGTGGCCTGCCAGACCACTTGATCGCAGCCCCTTTCTCAATGTAAATTACATTTCACTCACTAATCCTAGGATAATGTGAGTACTCTTTCGAATGGGAGTTTACAGTGATATGAATATGTATGGAGGTTTCCTGGCTATGAAATGTTTTCAGACAGAAGGGTGTCGCACTGACAGGCAATTATCATATGTATGTTATGGTTGATATGTGAAGTGTGGAATTTCCACCACACCCTTGAATGTTGTCCATCACAGCACGTCATTTCCACACTATGGCTTGAATATTAACTTGTGCTTTTTTTTTATCAGGTTTGTCCAAGAAACTTCTGAAACTTACACAGAACAAGGACTGTGACACGAAGTTGAAGAGGTGGCTGCGCAGCATAAAACACCATGTCTACTGGAGTGCGACGAGCACAACCTCGGGGCCGGAGAAGGTGGCAGGTGGACGTCACTGGTCAACCACCTACAAAACGTTCACGTGCATGATGACCCCCTGTTCCCCAAGTGCACACATCCTGTAGGAGCCGCAAGCGATGCAAATAAACCTTACCTAAAAGGTGGTAAGTTCAATATTTCACTTCCTTCATAAGATCAACAATATAGAATGTAAATATAACATTGTTGTTATGGCAAATTATTGTTGTAATGTTCTAATGTGCTGGTGATTTACCTAATGTCTTTGTCATTTTACTCAAGGCTCAATAACACTCGCCAGAGTTGAAACGATACTCACCAACAAGAGAGTTCTCAAAGATGTGCTAAAGCTAAGCCATCACTACCAGACCTCATCCCTGGAGTCCTTCCACAACTTAATTCTGCGTTTTACCCCAAAAAATGTGGTTTTCCCTTCATTGGAAAGTTGTGCAGGTAATACACTGTATACTTTATTCTGTAGCATCTCAGTCACTGTTTAGTGGCATGAGGGTTTTATTCTGTCATAACACAAAGTCTCATTTTATTTTGCTATTCTATAGGTTGTGTCTAGCATCACAACGAGAATGCTGACCAAGCGACAACTGCTGCAGGAAAACTTGTCTTCAAATTGGCTTATCCAAAATCAAAGAGGGCAGAGTGTACGGTCAAGCCTGTTAAGAACGACCCTACATACAGTAAGTTGTGAAATATTTGTTTTTATTATTATTAACAGAACTTACATTTCAAATGATTAAAGATACAATGAACAATAAAAGTATTACATTAAATACAAAAAGTGAATAACAATAACAAATTATTTATACAATGCTTTCTTTTTCAGTCTATGTGGATGAGCTGACGAGGCTTGTGTTTCACAAAGTCTTTCTGGACCCTACACCCTTTGTGGACGAGCTGAAACGAATCCACGTCCCAGAGGACCTGTCAACTCAATTTGACAGGCCCCCCAAGGAGGAAATGATTGTCAGCCGTTTCTCCCGTTTCCCCCCAAAGGAGGTCGAAATCCTACATATTGTCCAGCCAGATCTGGAAACTCCTGGCGGATCCGGAACACAACACACGACGGAATCACCACTCTGATGCCTCGCCCTAAATATCCCAGCACCAGTTTACAAAGCTGCGATACGCAAGATATCGAAAACGCCTATCAGGAGAGGAATGGATGATGTACAGTGTATAAATATACATTCACACATTTTGTACATTTGTAAAAATAAAGTTTGATGGAAATACTTAGTAGCCTTTCTTTCCTGAATTATTTGCTCCTATAACATATCATTCATATATAGCAAACCATGATTTGATTTTTCATCAAACGGTAGTAGTTTATTACAGGTAACAATAACTTACTCTTCTTCCGTTGTATTTGTCAAAGGTCCGAAACTGTATTTATAAATATTGTGGAGATTCTGCAGGGTGTATGGGTTCAAGCAGTTAGGCTCTAGTCCTGGGTGGTCAACCATGCAGTTAATGGGTTCTGGAACTTGCAGCATGCGTGTTACAACCTATGAAGGTAAGATGTGTTAGAAAACACGTTTAGCAATTAAACCAACTATGGGAAAGGTTTACAAAATAAACATTCAATCAAAGTGCATATCATAGTCTATTGATTTGAAAAATATGTATGCTGTATATCTTGGTATGTGTGCTACTGTTGGTGTTTTCAGCTAGCTGCCGACATAATGTAACTAAGCTAGGCTACCTTTCTTATGCTATTGCAGCGCACGTTTTCTCCGTCACTTGGCATCAAAGCGCAGTTTCCACAACGGCACCTAAATAACAACAGTTGTAGGTACATCTGATGACATCTGAAATGTAAGACATATACTAGATAAAAACGTACCACAATGACACTGTTTGGTCTGCTCTAGTGAACGGCGAGGCAAGACTCGCGATTTGGTCTATTCTAGGATCGAACGGAGGTTCGAAATTGTATGCTCCATACGCCATTGTATGCTATATGTAAGCTATCTATTTATCTATATAACTCTATCTATCTATCGATTCTCAAATCTAGTATTGCTATGTTGCTAAGTACCCGCTAAACCACTTTACGGCAGATGTTAACAGAGGCAGAGCCTCTCTGGTGGTTGACTAATCAGAAGAGAGTGGCAGAGCTGACCAATCGGAGCACACTGGACGCACAGGAGGGTGGGGGCAGGAACTCCATCGAGCCGTTTAGCACAGGGAGTGAAAACTCATACTATACAGAGATAATGTATGAGAAACCAATCTGAGTTTGGAAAATTGCACAGTATTTTTTTATTGTAATATCCCTCAACAATGGTATTATGATCAGTAGAAAGGACCATGCCATGGGACCTTTAAGTATACTATACAAAACAGCGGCCCGGGGTGCAAAACGCCCCCTCATCATTTAACACAAAACTCTGGCTGCTGTGACTTGTGATGTGAAATTCTCCGGCCGATACTTGTAATAAAGCACCAGTGTTTGACATCAAAGCTCCAACTCTCCTCGTGTCTCTCTGAGTCCTGACTCTCCATTGCTGCAGAAGTTTCCCTTACAAATTGGTGTTGTCGGCAGGATACCAACACATCTTCAGAACTGGTAAGTGTAATTTCAAATCCACATTTGGACATTGCCTTACCAGAATCTGTGATTGACAGTATCCTAAAATTATCTGTGAAACTGAGCGGTTGTGTTTCGTTTTTTGGTTGATGATAATTTGGGGATAGTAAACCCAGGGGATCAGTGTCTGGGGACTTTTGTCCTGGCTGATTTCCTCTGTGCATGCTGCTCGGGACGGAAGTACCATACAAGCATGCACAGCTCATGTTCGGAGAAACCTTAAAGAAAGGCATCAGTAAAGTGGAGTTTCTGTATGAAAGCAATGGAAAGATTTGTATTGAACGAATCGCCGAATTTTGGTGGTTTCAGCGGCCAACACAGCAGTTAAAAATAAGCAGCCAGAGATATTCCCCCCATCGCCTCTGTGAGCACGGCTCAAGCAGCAGCCGCGGGTGTGTGTGTAAATACCCCCCGTGTTTGGGTGACTGGAGGGGTGCAGCTGGGAGGGAGAAAGTCACAGCGTTTTGTCTATAGCTTTAACTCACACCACCGCCGTCTCTATTAAAGACGAGATGGTCTAAAAGCACTCGTTGTTTGTGACCGCCTTCTACATGTGCTGGTAAGGCCGGGGCAGCGCGAGGTCCATGCATCACCCGATGCGCCACAGTTCCCTACATTGCTGGAGGAGCTGGTGCCGGTCCGGAGTGCATCCATACAATTATAGGCTAATTGATCACGGGTGGGCAGTGGCAAGCAAGTGTAGAACAAAACTGTGTTTCATCGTGGTGATGAACTTGATGGCGGGTGTATAGGCTGGTCGTGTAGGACTACAGTTAACTGTGCTGTTGTTGGAGAGAAAGGGTAGCGGAAAAAAGTCTATGCGCTCCTGATCGGGGGGGCATAGCGCCACTAGAATAGAGTAGTGATAGATAGAGTGATAGCACAAGAGGATAAGCTAGTTATTGCTCTTGGACGGTCTTCAGGCACCGATCTAGGACAAGGGTGGACGGACGCGCGACTCAAGGCGCCCCATCTATAATTCCCTACCCCCTCTGAAACCTCTTAATTCGGACTCAGGAGATCAGGGTTGCAAAAAAATCTGTCTGCTCAATTAGGTCAATGTTGTATTATTTGTTTCATTTATTCTTAATCTATGTATTGTATGGTAATAATGAATAAAAACGTAATGTATTGAACACATTCCGAAACAAAGCAGATAAGACAGAACTAGACTCAGACATAATACTAATTGTTGTTGAAACCTTTTGTGCTGTTGCTGCAAAATGGAAACTTTGTTGATTGTCTATTCCAACTGGCCACTGGAATCAGATAATTAATATAAGTTGAAGTTCAATTACAGTTTTAAATATAGTTTAACATTCTTTATTAAACTGCTTCAAATTATTTCTCGTATCAACCAATTGGTCTCCATAGACATTACTACAATTCTAATAGTTGTTAAACTACTGACAAGTTAGAGGTCGCTGGTTAAGCCAGGATCAATATATTTGTTGAAGTTTTTATTGTATAATAAATGTGTTAAATTAATTGAGCAATTTTTTTAAGAAGTATAATGTTGCAATCTTTTTAAGATCAGTAATTACAGTTCAAAAATGTATGTTGTTTTCCAGGAGCCTCTCCTTCACAGGCCCACACAATAAATCATGAGACTTCCAAATCCTAACAGGCAGAGATCAGTATCACTTTGTGTTGCAAGCCAAATCCATGAAGGGGTTCTACTTGAGCCCAATTTAAATAATATAAAGAGAGTATTCACCCAGCTGTTTTTATTTCTTCAAAAAAAAAAAAATTCCAGTCTAGTTTCCTTCGAGTTCAGTCTAAGCTATGAATTGTTTCTCATAAACATTCTCACTGCTGTAAACCTTGGGCAGACAAGCTGCTCTCACTCACACACACACACACACACACACACACACACACACACACACACACACACACACACACACACACACACACACACACACACACACACACACACACACACACACACACACACACACACACACACACACACACACACACACACACACACACACACACGCACACACACACACACACACACACACACACACACACACACACACACACACACACACACACACACACACACACACACTCTTGTTATCCTTTTCATTACAGAGCTGGGAAAATGGTGAATTGATTAGATTCTGATCCGTGCAAGTCCAATTTTAACTGACTTTAGTTCTAATGTTAATTTGATTTCAACCCATAGGTAATTATTTAAATTAACTCAACATTTCACATGATGGATTAGTGTTCCACATTTTTCCCACCAATTTGTTTTACAATTAGGCCAAAGGTAAAGAGAGACATTGATGACCTTGTGTCCTTTTTGTTAGTACGTGGTTCCATTTTGTCTATGGCCTTGGACGGCTTCACTAAGAGTCACCCAGTTCTGCCCTGCTAAAGTCCGGCTGAGTGCAGTCACAGAGATGCTATGGCTGCTCTACATGACATTAATGTCTTTAGACTTCTCTGTTTCAGTGTGTGTACTCTGTATAAATGCTCTGTCGTTGATCTGACTGAAATTGTGATTTTAAATCTCAAAACCGCTACAGTATCTGTCAGGCAGAAACTTGGGACAAGTAATTTGACTGAAACCTTAAAACTGAACTAACTGACTGCTAGGGTTAATTTTGATTTAAACATTTGTAGAATACTAAGAGCTTTATTGAGTAGGTGTAACTGTATTAAGGGTTAAACTCATAACTTTATAACTTAGGGTTTAATGTAATTGTAAAACCATTGGGCCACTGAAAAGACACAATAGCAACTCAGGAGGGAGCCAGTCTAGATTTCCTTTTGAGGGCCACCAGCTGCAGAGAGTTAACTAATTAAAGGGGTGTGGCCCCACATCTGTGAGAACTCAGCAATCAGGTGTCCATTTTTAGGTAGCACTTTCCTGGAGCATCAGACAGACGAAGACTGACAAAGACAATAGAGTCCTGCTGGAGTCACGAGGGTGGCATAGAGAAATCCTACTTTGATTGAACTAAGTATCGCTGGTGTTTTTATTTTATTTGGTTGTTTAGCCCCTCATGCTATAATCATGTGTATTTTCTCCATTCCTGTTCATGTGTCTTCTCGCAATTATCACTGGCCCCGTGTATCTCATAATCGATACAACCGGCCTGCTCTCGTCTATCCCACATGCTCCACTGACATCCAACATCTAGTTTCAGGCGGCCTGTGGAACTGCCAGTCAGCTGTTCCTAAGGCTGACTTAATCTCTGGCTACGCCTCCCTGCAGTCTCTGGATTTCCTTGCTCTCACTGAGACCTGGATTACTCCATCCAACACATCCACCCCAGCAGCTCTCTCCACAGCATATTCCTTCTCCCATACACCCAGACCCACTGGCAGAGGAGGGGGCACTGGTCTCCTGCTCTCTCCCAAATGGAGCTTTTCCCTCTTCAAGCTACCTAACTTCACTCCTTCCACCTTTGAATTCCATGCCGTCACAGTAACCCATCCTATACAATTAACCATTGTTGTTCTCTACCGTCCACCAGGCGCCTTGGGGGACTTCTTGGAGGAATTGGATAATCTCCTCTCACACATCCCTGAAACTGGCCCTCCCGCTCTACTTCTCGGAGACTTCAACCTCCAGACGGGGAAGATAGACGAACTAACATCTCTGTTAACCGCCTTTGCTTTCTCACTGTCTCCGTCCCCACCAACTCATAAAGCTGGCAATGTCCTTGATCTCATATTCTCAAGGAACTGCTCTACTTCTAACCTCTCTGTAAACCCGCTCCACACATCCGATCACCTCTTCATTTCATTCTCTCTACCCCTTTCCGAACATAACAAAATAATCTCTTCTCATCCTGCACCTGTCCGCCGTAACCTTCGTTCCCTCTCCCCCTCTACCTTTGCCTCATCGGTGCTCTCAGCCCTCCCTTCCTCTAACTCGTTCCAACTCCTGCCTCCAAACTCTGCTCTCCTCTCTACTCTCTCATCCTCTCTGGACTCTCAGTCCCCTCCTGCTCCCTGGCTAAATGACGCACTGCGTGCTAATAGAATCGTCCTTCGGGCAGCAGAGCGGAAACGGTGGAAATCCAAACACCATGACGACCTCCTAACCTATCAGGCTCTCCTCTCCTCTTTCTCTGCTTCGATCTCTCAGGCAAAAAAGCACTTTCTTTCAAGATAAGATCCAATCTTCCTATTCCAATCCCAAAAAAACTATTTTCCATCTTCTCCTCCCTCCTGGACCCCCCCAAAGCCCCTTCCCCCTCCTCCCTTCTGTCAAGCGACTTTGTTAACCACTTTGAAAAAAAGGTTGATGATATTCGCTCTTCTTTTTCTGACTCACCTTTACTCACCACTGGGTCACCAGACCCTCCTTTCACCCACACACTGACCTCCTTTTCCCCTCTCTCTCCAAGTGAGGTTCTTACCCTCATTACCTCTGCCCGCCCTACCACCTGTCCTCTGGACCCTATCCCTTCAACCCTCCTTCAGATTATCGCTGATATTCTACAGTTTCTCTCCCATTTCATCAACACTTCTCTAACTTCTGGTCACTTTCCAAACAGTCTCAAGGAGGCAAGAGTAAACCCTCTCCTAAAGAAACCCACTTTCAACCCGTCTGATGTTATAAACTACAGGCCTGTCTCTCTCCTCCCGTTCCTGTCTAAAACACTTGAACGCGCTGTCTTTAAACAACTCTCCTGTTATCTCCATCAGAACAACCTTCTGGATCCGCACCAGTCTGGTTTCAAGGCAGGTCACTCCACAGAAACTGCCCTTCTTGCTGTCACTGAGGAACTGCACACTGCTAAAGCAGCCTCCCTCTCCTCTGTCATCATCCTTTTGGACCTGTCTGCTGCATTCGACACGGTGAATCATCAGATCCTCCTTCGCACTCTCCAAGAACTTGGAGTTTCAGGCTCTGCACTTTCCCTCATCACCTCATACCTCAAAGACCGCACCTACAGGGTTACTTGGAGAGGGTCGGAGTCCGACCCTTGTCAATTAACTACAGGGGTCCCTCAGGGCTCTGTTCTTGGTCCCCTCCTCTTCTCCTTGTACACAAACTCGCTCGGATCTGTCATAAGCCCGCATGGTTTTTCATACCACTGCTACACTGACGACACCCAATTAATTCTGTCCTTTCCCCGCTCAGAGACCCAGGTCGTCGCACGCATCTCTGCTTGTCTAGCTGACATCTCTCAGTGGATGTCTGCTCATCACCTCAAGCTCAACCTTGACAAGACTGAACTGCTTTTCCTTCCGGGAAAAGATTGTCCCACTCTTGACCTAACAATCAACATCGGCACCTCTATTGTTTCCCCGACTCAGACTGCAAGGAATCTGGGTGTGATCCTAGATAACAACCTGTCCTTCACTGCAAACATAGCTGCTACAACCCGCTGCTGCAGATACACGCTTTACAACATCAGGAGGATATGTCCCCAGCTGACCCAGAAAGTGAGGCAGGTTCTGGTCCAGGCTCTCATCATCTCACGCCTAAACTACTGCAACTCTCTCCTGGCTGGTCTACCTGCATGTGCCATCCGACCTCTGCAGCTCATCCAGAATGCAGCGGCTCGCCTGGTCTTCAACCTTCCTAAATTCTCCCACACCACGCCGCTCCTCCACTCCCTCCACTGGCTTCCGGTAACTGCTAGAATCCACTTCAAGACAATGGTACTTGCGTACCATGCTGCGAATGGATCTGGCCCTTCCTACAACCAGGACATGGTTAAACCGTACACCCCAGCACGTGCACTCCGCTCTGCATCAACCAACCGGCTCGCTGCACCCTCGCTGTGAAGGAGACCCAAGTTCTCATCAGCAAAAACACGTGGGTTTGCTATCCTGGCTCCAAAATGGTGGAATGAGCTCCCCATTGACATCAGGACAGCAGATAGCTTACACACCTTCCGGCGCAGACTGAAAACTCATCTCTTTCGACTCGAACTATTAACAAAGCACTTATATACTAATAAAGGACTGGCTTACCTAAAGCCAGTTGAGTAGCACTTGAAATGTTTTTGCTCTATGAAACCTGATGTACTTTATGATTCTGTTTTCTTCAAGTTTGTATTTTGTTGGTCGAACGCATTTATTGTAAGTCGCTTTGGATAAAAGCGTCAGCTAAATGTAATGTAATGTAATGTGTGCGTGGAGGGTATGTCGAGGGGAATTTGCTCACCAGCGCCCTCCTCATAGCTGCTGAGCTTGTCCGGACATGCGGCATGCTGGTGACCCGGACGTCCACAGTAGAAACAGCTTCCTTCCTGTAGTCGGCGTAGTAGAACGCCCCTGGTGGCTTGGAGGTCTAGGTGTAGCTCGACGCCTCTCTCTCTGAGGCGATTATCCACTTGAATGGCCATGGAAATGAGTGTTTCCAGGTCTTGAGGCAATTCCAACGGGCCAGGCAATCCTTTATGGGATCTGCCAGTCCATTCATAAATGCGTCTATCAACGCAGGGGTGTTCCAGCCTCTGTCTGAGGCTGCGGTCCGGCATTCTATGGCGTAATCTATGACTGGGTGGGAGTGCTGTTTTATCTGCATCAGAGTCCGGGTGGCCTCCCTGGAGGTTGAGGTCTGATCGAACACCCGGCTCATAGTGTCATAGAAATCGGATTACGACCTGCATATGGGAGAGCCTCAAGCCCATTCATCCGTGGCCCATGCCGCGGCTCTGCCGGTGAGATGGGAGACCAAAAAGACGATTTTGGCTTCTTCTGAAACAAACGCAGCTGGATTGTGTTTGAAGTGTAGATCACACTGGACCAGGAACGTTCTACAGTTTCCAGACTCCCCGGAAATCGCTCTGGTGATGCCAACCGTAATGGAACGAATGCTGAGGGAACCTCGGCCGGGCCCCTCAGCCTGGAGTCTCTAGACGGGTGAGGATTTGTTGAAGCTGTGTCGCCAGCTGATTAACCTGTGTGGTCACGGCGGTCTGAAAACCCTCCTGGCAGTCCGACAAACCTCTTACTCTGTGCCCAACAGCTGTTAGCTGCTCTTGATGCTGGTGAATTAGGCTGCCTTGGGAAAACAATGCAGTCTGGAGCGCTTTTGGGTCGGCTGGGTTCATTTTTGGTCAGTTCGTTCTGTCAGGACCTCGACACAAACTGATGAACCCAAATGCACGACCCAGAGACAAAGTCTTGAATATAAAACATTTTATATTTATTTATACAGTTCAGCCTCTTAACAGAGTAGGTGGTGGAAATAACAAAAGGCGCTCACAAGGAGGAAAAAACTAGCGTAACAAAAAGAGGACTTAATAAAAACTTAAGCCTAACAAATTAAACAAACTGAGTTGAGGCTTGGCACGACCATTCGAGGAAACAAACAAGACGAACTGACACAGGACAGGGGAGAGACAGGACTATTTAAACATGAGGGGAGTGTGAACAGGTGGAAACAATCAGAGGCGGGGCAGACACTGAGGCCCTTTCTCATTTCTCGAACTCCCCTCCTCGACTCCCCTCCTCGACTCCTATCCTCGATACTTAGTCCCGCCCACAGGAGATGCGAGCGGAGGAGCCGAGGAGGGGAACCGAGGAGAGAGGAGGGGAAGCAGCAGGCGGTTAGAGAAATGAGAACTCCTCTCCTCTGAGCGGTCATTTTAAAGAGACGTCCATTAATGATGACAGGAGGCAGCAGCCCTCTGTCTGATGGACAGATGTGTTCATGACGACTTATATATCTACTTTGATTCATTCACAGTGCGGTATAATGAGACAATAATGGCTACAGATGCGGACACACACACATATATATGTATATATTTATATAAATATATACAATTTCAGAATCAAGCAGAGCACTCTCATAATAACGTAACACTATCAGAGACTGGATATATCCCCCCCCCCTCTCTGGTCGCTACAATGTGGAAAATAAATTACGGGCCAAAAGTTTTATTTACAAGTATTAAAAGTAAGCAGAGGACACCAAACCAACTGACACCTGTCTGTCTGCTGCATCGACGCACACACTGTACCACACACACCTACACCACACACACGCATATACAGCTCCTAAAACAGACTACAGCCGTGGTGTATTTTATTGTGAAGCACTAAATGGTTTTAGAAAAATATCGACTCTTTGTTTGTAGATATCTACTAAACTAAAGCAAAAAGAGTAGGCCATGTTCTACTGAGTGATATATATTATACACACTGCTCTACTTTCTGCACGGACATCACAGCTGTTCTCACTGTAAACATCGCGTCGCGATGAAAGCAGTTAATAAAATAATATCCAGGGGATGCATGCAGAGCTGTCATTGGCTGAGATAAGTCCGGCCGTGCGTCACGAGTCTTTGAAACATCTCTGTTGCCGGAAATGCATCCACGAAGCAGCCGTGGAGGACCGTGGAGGACCCATCAGTGTATCCTCGGTTATAGCTCCTCCAGAGAGCCTCCTCGACGCTCGATCCTCGGTCCTCGAAGTGCATTGAGAGAAATGAGATGTCCTTCAACATGGCGCGCTGAAATTCATTTCCGGGTCACTACCGGAGGACCGAGGAATCGAGGAGTCGAGGAGGGGGATTTGATGAAATGAGAAAGGGCCTGATGATGTCGGGAAAAAGACACAGGGGGAGGAAGAAAACAAGGCCTGAAATGAAAGGCATGAGGTAAATACAAAATAAAACAGGAAATGACAGACAAAATACATAAACATAACTAACACATTTGACGAGACACAACACCGGGGACACATATTTATGTATAAAAGACATTTAAAAGTGTATTTTGCATAATAGGTCCCCTTTAAGTAAAAGTACTACACTGTACACACTCTGTTACAAGAAAAAGTCCTGTGTTGAAACATGTTATTTCATTAAAAGATAGATCATCAGCCAAATGTACTTAAAGGATTAAACATAAAAGTACCCAATGCTTAACTTTTAATGCATAAATTACAAGAACATTCTAAAAATGATGAAACATATGAGAAAATTATATAATTGTTTAAAGATGCCTAAACATTTTCTCCCAAACTCACAACAAGCTGTTCTCATTCATAACACTCCGTTCGATGTCTCACTATGGGATGCGGAGCAAACAGAAGCATCAATCTCATTACGCCAATCCTGATTGGCTGGTGATCTTGACGTCAGCGTCAGGGGAAATCACCCCCTATAAGTAGCTTGCGCCACGACGCATGCGTCATTCAAACACCTCTTCTCGCTTCAGAGCACATCTCACAGTAGCCGGGCAAGCTTCACTGTCCACAGACTGAACCCAAATACCCATTTCGGTCGACGGGCGCTCGCCGGCTACTCCTTCTGCTTCGCAGGAAGACGGTAGTACTAACGCCGTTAGTATTTAAAATCAACCTCGCCCTTCTCTACGAGAAAGTAAGGTAGGTCCGATGTTTTCAAGCTAGCAGCACACCTGTTGCTAGCTCGCTCCCTCTCTACCGACACCACGGTAGCGAGGACGTTTTTCTTTTCTCTTCCCCACGGAGGGGAAAAGGATTAAAAAAGGAGCATACTGCCACACCAGTCAGTATTCTCCGGGAATAAAAGACCCACACCGTCCTTTTTTCTCCGGATTAAGGCCAAGGTGGTAATACTTTTTTTCCCGTCCCACCTGTCGAGAGCGGGCCCTCTCCACGCCACGAGGCAACAAAGATGGATGCCCCTCTCCCTCACACCAGAGGAGTCAGGGACTCGGTGGCTCGACTCTGCGGCTGCGGGTTGAAGATCTCGGGCACAGACACACACCAGGTCTGTTCGTCCTGCTTCGGGCTGGAACACGACAAGACACCAGCTTTACCAAGCTGGGGCTCCCGGTTAGACCTCACCATGGTCTCACCCGCGTAGGATGTCCTCGAGTTGGATTATGAGGAGGACGAAGAGGAGGACGCCCTGGCGTTCCTCCTGTCCGAGTCAGATGAACAAGAAGAGGACACCTTCATGTCATCGGCCCAGGCTGCAAACCCTGGAGCGAGGGCTGCTCTCCCGGGCGACAGCACACCAGCTTCGCCCGGTCTGAGCATGGGCGCTGAGCATGAGCGCTGAGGTCAGACTCAATGTTCCGTGGCCTGGAATGGCCAAGGAGACCTCCAGGTCCCGCTACGAGGGGAAACATCTTCCCCAAACAGCGGGCAAAAGGAGGCAACTCCTCCCGGTCTTTCCAGAAATGTTGGATGAAGTGTCGGTCTCGTGGAGAGACCGGCCCTTCAGCAACAAGGTCCCAATCCAGGGTGCCTCCTCCCTGGACTGCGACGGAATGGAGAGGCTCGGCCTGCTCCGCATACCGCCCATGGAACCGCTGGTAGCGGCCCACCTTCTACCAAAGGTGGGCCCCTCACCGAGCAGGAACCCCACGCTGCCAGCAAAGGCGGACCGCTTTCAGTCCACAATGACTGAAAAGTCCTATAAAGTTGCAGCGCTGTCCGCCAGGGCCCTGAATGTGTCCTCGCTGCTAACCGCCTACCAAGCGGAGCTCTGCGAGGACCTGTCGGGTAGCCCGGGAGCAGCCACTCTGGACGAGATGGCAGCGGTCACGGACATTTGCCTCCGTGTCCAGCGCTGCGCCATCCAGGCCACGGGCAAGATAATGGGGATCATGGTGGTGCAGGAAAGAGCGAGATGGCTCAACCTCACCAACCTCCCTGACCGAGAAAGGGAAGATGTGCTGGATATGCCCATCGTTCCCGAGGGAATTTTCGGCTCTGCTCTCGCCTCCATGCAAAGGAGGTGTGAGACGAAGAAGAAGGAGGACGAGGCACTCCACCTCTGCCTCCCTCGAAGGGTCCAGCCGCTGCCTTCGCAGCAGCAGTCCTTCACCCAAGCGAACTCTGCTCGGTATAAAGCACCGGACAAGCAGAGGTCGCAGCCCACCCCGAGTCCCCAGCCCAGGCTGGAGACAAGGGCAAGTTGGCTGAGAAAATCTCCGGTTCCGGCTGCAGCGCAGGCTCAGCCAACCCAGAATTTCGGCCAGCAGTCGCGGAAGAAGAAGCGAGCGGCGTGACAGCCCCTCCTTCTCCCCTCCGTGAATGTGTTCCCGCCGCCTCGAGAGATGCCTAAACACCATCCTCAAGTCCGCACAAACACATGTCACACGTTGATTGATTCCTCTGTCATAAAACATTTGCCGCTGACGCATCCAGGCTTCAGGCCGAGGGCCCAGCTCAAAAAAATGAAAAGAAAATGAATAAAACCAATAAACAGCCCGCCAATTCTTCCCCTTTTGAGAGCAGCTATGGCATCTCTCAAAAGGCGGATTATTGACGGGTCTGTGAAGGCACCACCGCCACGCGCACGCGCTGTGCCGGCTGGGGTCGTGAAGGCTCCACCGTCACGCGCATGCGCAGTGCCGGCTGGAGCCGTAAAGGCACCACCGGCACACGCAGGCGCAGTACCGGCTGGAGCTGTGAAGGCTCCACCGTCACGCGCATGCGCAGTACCGGCTGGAGCTGTAAAGGCACCACCGGCACGCGCAGGCGCAGTACCGGCTGGAGCCGTACGCGTGGCATCTCAGCTGGCTCTAAGGAGCATACAGCAGGAGATACTCACAACATCTGCCTGGGCTTCTCAAAACAGTTACACTTTATCTGTTTTCACAAGCCCAGAGAGAGTCAACCCATATTCTGGAGAGAGAGGTTCTCTCTCTCCTAGAAAGAAGGGTTTGATCTATAATGCCCGCCGAGCAGAGTCAGATTACGCAGACAAATGTCCTCGTAAAGCACCCGCTCAACATGGGTCTCATAATAAAACAAAACCCTGTGTGCCACGGCATGCGGAGAGTATTGGTTATTATGTAATGCGTAGTGGCACTACACCCGACTTTTCTAGTGCGGGACGCGCCTACGGGTGCTGTCCTTTCACGGAAGGTGGTCACCACGGACGCATGTCAGACAGGCTGATAGGGTGTTTACGAAGGTCGCCCGGTGAGAGGTCTCTAGAGCAGAGACCTCCAGTGGGCGCACGTAAATCACCCGGAGCTTTTAGCGGTGTTCCCCACCCTAAAACGCTTCCTGCCTTCTCTCAGAGGACACCATATCCTCGTGAGGACAGACAACACGATATCGTGTATGAACCGCCAAGGGAGGTTGCATTGTCTCCAGTCACACACACTGGCACACAAACTGATCCCTTGGAGCGGCAGACGTCTCCTCTCTCTGAGAGCGACACAGGTACCGGGAGTGATGCACCTCGGGACAGAACTACTGTACAGAGGTGCACCACTCTACGCAGACTGGACTCCACATCCAAGGATCGTGAGTCCGCTGTGGGTGCGTTGCGGCGGAGCCACGTTAAATCTGTTCGCATAAAGAAAAAATGCTCAATGACAGCTGTTCTCTTTAAGGCGAGACACGGCAGGCAAAAACATCGTTTTCAAGTACTGGTCAATTTTGAGATTTTGTGCTATTTTGATTCTATAACATGTTTTCTTTCAGGCTTTTGGAAGGAAAACGTACAAAATACACATTTAAGTGTTTATTTTACTATAGTTTGTCTATTTGCGTCTGTAGATTTCTCCTAAATTCACCAAAAGTAACATAAAGTACCGCGACCGCTGTGTGCACCATGTCAACAGAGGTATCGCTGGAAAGCTGTGTCTGTCACGATTCTATCACGATTCTCATGTTATGTCACGTTTGTAGTTTTGTCTGTGTTGGTGTTTTTCTTGTCTTTGGGTTTTATTGTGTAAAGTGTTCACCCCCGTTTCCTGCCTGTCTGCTTTCTGTCTGTTTCCCTCCCTGATTACCCAATTGTGTTCACCTGTTGTCCTTGTGTTTCTCCTCCCCTGCCCAGCTGTGTCTTGTTCTGTGATTACCCTTCTGTGTATTTAGTCTAGTCTTCCACTGTGTTCCATGTCGGTTCATTGTTTCCCCTCCATGTCATTCCACGGTCGGTTTTCCTTGTGCTGCCCGTTGGTGTTGGATATTTTGGATTCTGCCTTGTTTTGCCACAGCTTTAATTTATTTAATAAAGCTCGCTTTTCGTTATTCTGCATTTGAGTCCTACCTGCTTCACCCATTCGTAACAGAATGAACCGACCACATTTGGACTCAGCAGATTTTAATGTTTTGGCCCCACAGGCGGAATGTCTTGGGTACTCTCTGGAGTACATTTTTTACACCTGGAAGAACGCCTCATCTAGACGGGGTAAAGAGGCTGCTTTGAAGGAGGCACGCCGGGAGGTTGCTCGCAAGCCCTGGCTCAGGAGCTTGTTGCCTGAGTGGCTACATGTGATGCGACCGGCTGGCCTGCATTGTTATCACCCAAGAGGAGCGCCTCTTCAACCCCTAAACAGCAGTGGACAGCTGCTAAAGGGAGAATTACAAAAAATCCTCCTAAACCACCAAATGTGCCAATCCAGAACAGATACGCTCCGCTGACCGAGAACCGGAGATCTCTTTCTGATGACCTGGATAACCCGTCCTCTTCACACAGCAGGGTAAGGACCAATAGCTGCTCCAAAAGTAAAAGGCTAGAGGGAAAGCTAACGACTGGGCCTGAAACTCTGATTGTGGGTGACTCTGCTCTAAGAGATGTAAAAGGTCTGTGTAGTAAGAACAACACCAAAGTACTCTGTTTTCCCAAGGATACAGTCTCTGACTTGGCTGAGAAGATCCTGCATATTGGGGCTGACCATCCGACTGTGAAGAATGTGGTTCTGCACATTGGAACAAATGATGTTGTGAAACAAGAGTCAGAAGTGCTGAAAAAATACTTTAAATGTCTGTTGGAAACTGCCAGCTCTCTAAATGCAGAGGTGTTCATCAGTGGCCCTCTACCGCCAGTCAGAAGAGGAGTAGAGAGATTCAGCAGATTGTTTGCACTGAACACCTGGCTTTCAACGGTCTGTACTGACCATTCTGTGCATTTTATTGACAATTTTAACTTTTTCTGGGACCGCAGACATCTTTTCAAGGCAAATGGAGTTTGCCTGAACAAGTCAGGAGTGAAATTGTTTATCTCTAACATATTCAACTGCCTGCGTCATCAATCTGTTCCCTCTGCCAAGGACAAGCGGCAAGAGGAATCAAAACAGGAGATAGACACAACACATCGCGCAGAAAACCCTGAAGAAGTATCACTGCACCCGCCTGAGGAATGTTCTGATTATGGGAGACCTATGAAACACACGGAGGAGTCCCCACCGCCCGTCACCCCCCCCTCTGTCAACGCCTTTGAGGATACTCCGTTCACCCTTTCGCCCTCGCCCACCCTCCTGGAGATCGTGGAACACAAGAAGGAGATACAGAGGGCTGGCACTGATTCCTTCCTGGATTTCAAAGACCAGACTAAGGCGATACGCAGGGCTGGCAGCATGTCCTTTACCCCCGCTCCTCAACGACGCCCACCAAAATCACCAAAGCAGAGACGCGCACCATCTCCTCCGGCTTCATCACCATGCCTACCACAATCATCCAAACCAAAACAATCTGCAAACTGATATCTGCTGGGTCCAGGCTCAAGGGCGTATGGCACTCTCAACTCTTTCCAGGACATGCCCGGGCCCTGCCTGCCAGTAGCTTTGCCGATATCTGTGTTGATAGGTAATAGATTAAGAGCGGTGAATGATCTTAGATACAGGAAGCACTCAAACGTTTGTGTGAGTTTATCTAATTTAGCAGTGATTCCATGTCAGCTACAGCTTGTTACAAAAAACATGACTGATAGTGTGTTTAACGAACTTAAACTAGCTTTATTAAATGTCAGGTCTTTGGCAGGAAAAACATTTTTAATCAATGATGTTATCACTGAGCACAATCTTGATTTTATGTTTTTAACAGAAACTTGGATTGAACAAAATAACAGTGCAGCTGTTCTTATCGAATCAACCCCTCCCAACTTTAGTTTTGAGTCAGGAAAGAATGCATAAGAAAGGGGGTGGAGTTGCTATTCTGTTCAATGATTCCATTCAATGCAGGAAGACATCGTATGGAAACTTTGATTCTTTTGAATATGTGGCCCTTCAGCTGAAATGCTCCTCTCGAGCTCTGTTCCTAAATATCTATAGGCCACCCAAATATTGTGCAAGCTTTTTTGATGACCTTACTGAACTGCTGTCTATAGTGTGTATTGACTTTGACCGTCTAGTCATTGTTGGTGATTTTAACATCCATGTTGACAACCCCCAGGACAGAGGGGCTAAAGAACTGTTTTGTGTTCTTGATAGCTATGGACTGACTCAGCATGTGACGGAGCCCACGCACAATAAGGGGCACACTCTGGACTTAATTATCTCAAAGGGTCTGAATATCTCTAAGGTTGTGGTGACTGATGTTGCACTGTCTGACCATTCCTGTGTTTTCTTTGAGAGCTCTATTTCTGTTCACACAAGTGTTCAAAAAGAGGTAACCACAAAGCGATGTTTAACTGAAAATACTAGGGAAATGTTTACTCAGAATTTTTCTTCCACACTTGCCCCTGCTAACACCTCAGTAAATGAGCTAGTAGATCATTTTAATTCAAAAATTAAAAATGTTATAGATGCCATTGCTCCAATTAAGGTAAAGGAAGTGACTGGGAAGAAAATAACTCCATGGAGAAAGGCCATGACCGTTAAAAGAGAATGTCGAAAAGCTGAACGCAGGTGGCGAAAAACAAATCTCCAGGTTCACTTTGAAATTTATAAAGAGAGACTTTGCCTTTATAATTTGGAATTGAAAAACGCACGACAATCATTCTTCTCTGACATCATTACCAAAAACAAAAACAACGCACGTGCCTTGTTTGCTACCGTCGACAGACTAACTAACCCCCCAGTGTCAGTAGCCTCTGAATTTCTATCCACCAGGGCGTGCAATGATTTTGCCTCCTTTTTCACTGACAAAATTCAGAAAATCAGACAAGCAGTCAGTGCCTCTGCATCAGGAACAGCAAATGTGTTGTCTCTGTGTCCACTTAACATCAATTCAGACATCATGACACAATTCCATCAGATTAATGATAAAAACCTGGAGGACATTATACAACTTCTGAAATCCTCCTCCTGCTGCCTTGATATTATTCCAACAGGATTTTTCAAAGATGTTTTGCCTTGCATGGCCTCAGAACTACTTCATATAGTAAACACTATAGGTATCACTCAGGTGTTATTCCACAGGCCCTGAAAACTGCAGTCATTAAACCGCTCTTAAAAAAGAATAATCTAGATGCTTCAGTAATGAACAATTACAGGCCCATATCAAACCTGCCATTTCTAGGTAAGATCATTGAAAAAGTTGTTTTTCAATAGTTGAGTAATTTCTTGCATTTAAATGGTTGTTTCGATGTGTTCCAGTCAGGCTTTCGTCCAAACCACAGCACTGAGACTGCTCTTGTAAAGGTCTTTAACGACATCCACTTAAACACAGACAGTGGCAGAACTTCAGTGTTAGTATTATTAGATCTCAGTGCTGCGTTTGACACTGTTGACCACAGCATATTACTGGACCGACTGGAAAACTGGGTGGGACTTTTGGAAACAGTTCTAAATTGGTTTAAATCCTACTTAAAGGACAGAAACAACTTTGTTTCTATCGGTAAATACACATCTGAGTTGACAAATATGACATGTGGGGTTCCTCAAGGCTCCATCTTGGGGCCTCTTCTCTTTAACATCTACATGCTACCACTGGCTCAGATAATGAAGAACAACAAAATAAGTTACCATAGCTATGCAGATGACACACAAATTTACGTAACAATTTCACCAGGAGACTATGCTCCAATTCAAACACTGAGTAAGTGCATTGAACAATCAATGACTGGATGTGTCAGAACTTTCTCCAATTAAACAAAGATAAAACTGAGGTAATGGTTTTTGGAGCCAAGGCAGAACGTTTAAAAGTTAGCGCTGAGCTTCAGTGTGCAATGTTCAAACCAACAGATAAAGCCAGAAATCTAGGTGTAGTCATGGACTCTGACCTGAGTTTCAATAGTCACATTAAAACAGTTACTAAATCAGCCTACTATCACCTAAAGAACATATCTAGGATTAAAAGACTAATGTCACAGCAGGATTTGGAAAAACTTGTCCATGCCTTTATCTTCAGTAGACTCGACTACTGCAATGGTGTCTTCACAGGTCTCACTAAAAAATCTATTAGAAAGCTGCAGCTGATTCAGAACGCCGCTGCTCGAGTCCTCACTAACACTAAGAAAGTGGATCACATCACTCCTGTTCTGAAGTCTTTACACTGGCTTCCTGTGTGTCAAAGAATAGATTTCAAAATACTGCTGCTGGTTTATAAAGCACTGAATGGTTTAGGCCCAAAATACATTACTGAGTCAGAACTAAACATGGTAAAGCAGCGTTCAGTTATTATGCTCCAAATATCTGGAACAAACTCCCAGAAACCTGCAGGTCCGCTGCAACTCTGACTACTTTTAAATCCAGGCTGAAGACTTTTCTTTTTGTCGCTGCTTTTATTTGAACTATTCATATCTTAAACTGCACTGTAACTTTTATCCATGTACTTTTTCTTGTAATGTTTAATTGAACTATTTATATTTTAGACTGCACTGTAACTTTTATCCATGTATTTTTTTCTTAATGTTTATTTGATTAGCTTTTCTTTTTTAATGCTTAATGTCTTTAATTGTTTTTTTTTTTGTTTTTTTTCTTTTGTAAAGCACTTTGAATTGCCTTGCGTTGAAAAGTGCTCTATAAATAAACTTGCCTTGCCTTGCCTTGCCTTGCCTTGCCTTGCCTTACAAACCTTTACAAGTAGCCCTGAAGAATTGTCACAAGCTTATAACCCTTTCCTGGGATCCGACTACTGTCCTGTTGAAGGTCCACAGAGTCTCCAAAAAGCCTCTAGGAGACGCAGGGCCAGGATTCCAGCCCGTGCTCCAACAGCCATGATCCCGGCTTCAGTTCCGGTTTCCACAGCCATGGATCCATGCACCAGTACCGGCCCGCAGAACTATGTTTCCTTGCTCGATTACCTGGCCCACACAGCCATGGTCCAGGCCTCTGTTCCGGTTCCAGCGGCTCCAGTTCCAACCTCAGACCTTTTCTCAGGAACCCGTCTGGCGTTTGGAGGTCCACGGAGTCTCCAAAAGGTCTCTGGAAGATGCAAGGCCAGGATTCCAGCCCGTACTCCAACGGCTCCGGCTCCAGTGCCGGTCCCAGCAGCCATGGTTCCGGTCCCAGCAGCCATGGTCCGCCATGGTTCCTGCCTCAGCAACCATGGTTACAGCCCCAGTTCTGGCCCCAGCAGCCATGGTTCTGGCCCCAGTCCTGGTCCCAGCTGCCATAGTCCCTTCTCTAGTCCCTTCCCTAGTCCCTCCTCAGGTCACTTTTTTTGCTTTTTTTGCTCTCCTGCCGGGGGTCCTGCCAACCCTTTGTCCTGTGCCGTTGGAGGCCCCGCCGACTGCTCTTCTGCCGGGGGTCCTGCCAACTACTCTTCTGCCGGGGGTCCTGCCAACCCTATGTCCTGTGCCGTTGGAGGTCCCGCCGACTGCTCTCCTGCCGGGGGTCCTGCCAATCCTATGTCCTGTTCCTCTGGGGGTCCCGCCGACAACTCTTCTGCCGGGGGTCCTGCCAACCCCTTGTCCTGTTCCGTTGGAGGCCCCACCATCACCTGTCTCACCGGGGGTCCTGCCAACTACTGGTCCTCTTCCGTGGGGGATCCTGCCGAAGCCTGTCCCACTGGCTCCGGTTCCTGTTCGGCCGACACCGGGTCCTGCCCGGCCTCCGGAGCTGTCTGGTCTTCGCCCTCGAGCCCGGCCCCCTGAGAGCAGCGGTCTTCTCCCTCGAGCCCGGCCCCCTGAGTGCCGTGGTCTTCGTCCTCGGGCCCGGCCCCCTGACTCTTCCTGCCGCTGCTTTTGCCCTCATGCACGGCCCCCTGAGTTTGCCCGCTGTGGCCTTCGCCCCTTTTTGAACTTTGCCTTGCCCCCAGGCCGTCCACCCGAGACCCCCTCCTTGGTCTCTGCCTTGCCCCCGGGCCTTCCGCCCGAGACCCCGTCCTTGGTCTCTGCCTTGCCCCTGGGCCTTCCGCCCGAGACCCCCTCCTTGGTCTCTGCCTTTCCCCCGGGCCGTCCGCCCGAGACCCGTCCTCCAGACCCCCTCCACCCACCCTTTCTTGGCCCTAGTTAGGTGTCCTCCCTCTGGTCCCCCTCCACCCACCCTGCTGGACCTTTTTTTTTTTTGGGACGTCTGGGATCCGTCCCTTGAGGGGGGGGTTCTGTCACGATTCTATCATGATTCTCATGTTATGTCACGTTTGTAGTTTTGTCTGTGTTGGTGTTTTTCTTGTCTTTGGGTTTTATTGTGTAAAGTGTTCACCCCCGTTTCCTGCCTGTCTGCTTTCTGTCTGTTTCCCTCCCTGATTACCCGATTGTGTTCACCTGTTGTCCTTGTGTTTCTCCTCCCCTGCCCAGCTGTGTCTTGTTCTGTGATTACCCTTCTGTGTATTTAGTCTAGTCTTCCACTGTGTTCCATGTCGGTTCATTGTTTCCCCTCCATGTCATTCCACGGTCGGTTTTCCTTGTGCTGCCCGTTGGTGTTGGATATTTTGGATTCTGCCTTGTTTTGCCACAGCTTTAATTTATTTAATAAAGCTCGCTTTTCGTTATTCTGCATTTGAGTCCTACCTGCTTCACCCATTCGTAACAGTGTCTCTCCTGCACAATCTCATCGGATCCAAATATGGTCATTTCCTTTGTATCAGCAACCAATCGTGAAAGCACAAAGGGGTCTTAAACCAAGAAACGAAATCTCATTGGCTGGTGTCAATTTCTGACAACGTGATTCGTTCAGATGCGTCACGTGGTGTGCTAAAACACTTCCTGGTTAGCTTTCCGCTAGAAATTGAAATCTCAAAATGGCAAAAGAACGGCGAAAAAAACGTTCACAGAAAACATGACAACAATTGTCACTTGCACGAAGCAAGGTTTTACAAAAAACAAATGACCCCGAACATGAAATACCTTCACGGAGTGCGTCGAGGCGCAAGCTGTCATCCAAAAAACAGGAGGGTTTAGCTAGCGCCTCACTGCAATCTTTAAAGGTCGTTTTCTAGTGATGGCGAGATGAAGCCATATGAAGCTTTGAAGCTTTCCAGCCAATTGGTTCGCAAAAGGGTTCATCTCATGAGGCTTCATCATGGGCTTAATTTGAACACAAACCCCCCCTGTTGGTCAAAGTGTGTAAAACAGGCAGATTGGACATCTCAACAGTGTGCTCTATCTCAGTGCTTCTCAAAGTGTGGTCCGCGGACCACTGGTGGTCCGTGAGCGCCCCCCAGTGGTCCGTGAGTATATTGGTAACATTTCACATTTGAAATAAATAAATGTATTTAAGTTTTTCGCACTCTCACGGGAATATCTCCGCAATGGAACGAGCTTAAGTTTCACTTTGATTGCATGATATAGCCCAGATAAGCACCTTCATCATCACACATGTTGCCACTTGTTTGTACCATTTTCAGGCGATTTGTAAAAAACGATGAGTTTTTGGATATTTGTGGAGTTAGGTGGTACGCGAGTGTTTTTTTATTGGTTAAGTGGTCCTTGGTATGAAAAAGTTTGAGAAACACTGCTCTATCTCATACCGAGTTCACAATGAGTAAAGCCTTAGAATAACTCCAAACAACGAACATAACATCATATTTTCATGTTAACAATATTTTATTTATTCCAGTTTAATGATTGTGATTGAAAAGCCTAAGGAGGCTGGTAAACATTGCAAAGAGGGATTTGTGTTCCTTAATAATATTCATAAACTTAACCATGTTGTAGCCTGAGAAAGGCTAAACCATATCAAAGAATACATTAACTACATTATCTCATTTAGCTGTAGCTTTTATAAACAACAGCCACAGCACAGACACTACAGCTCCCTGAAAACACTGCAACATATTTATTCCTGTATTTATTGATGTTTTTGTTCCTACTTTTATGCTTTTATTCATTGATACTTATGACATGTTCCGACCTCGATATTAGTGAGGGTCTGAGCTCTCTTAATTCCATCGTGTCACCGGGCCCGGGTACAGGAGGGGTTATATTGTTATTTATACATCCATGGGTATTATGAGCGTCGTGGTTCAACGGTTCAACCGATCTGAATCGCTTCCTGAAGCAGTCACGTGGTATCGACAGGCAGCGAGGCTTCGTTTGTCATCAATGACGTCACTGACCCAAAACGATACAAGCCTCGAAACATGCTTCACAAAAAGCTTCGGGGATTACTCGACACACGCTCCGAAGCCTCGGCGCAATACGTAACATCACTATCGTTTTCTCAAAATGAGTTTTTTCTCCTACTCTGAGTTCGAAATTTCAACTTCAGTAGCATGTAGATACACCAAACCTTCCAGTTATATTCCTATCAATATTATGAAGGCTTTTACTGAAGGGTTTGTTCATATATAATTCATAGCCTGAATTATACAACATTGTATACCTAAAAACATGGCGAAAATTGATATTTTAGGGCTGTTGACAGTATTTTCTGATTTATGGAGTGATAAAAAGAGATATCCATTATCCCTTCTGTAAAAGCCTTAGATACTAATATGACTACAAAATGAAACAATAATTTTGAATCTGGCTTTATCCAAAGTTCAGATTTCGATTCCTGAAATGTGTTAAAATATGTGCATATTTAATGAGATAATGGATAATTTGTATATTTAAACATGCTATTTCAGAAAACTTGTAATACAAAAGACAATTCCCTTATTGTAAGTAATTAACCGGAGAAATGTCTAGCTGATACCTTTAAGTTAAAAAAATTACCCTATTCACCTGGGGTGTCTCGCCTTAATGCACGATTTAAACGCACTGTTAGGCGGGGACGCACTCGTACACGATTGACCTCCGGGTCCTCTGTACGCGTTCCCACCCCTGGCTCTGTTACCCCCAACTCTGGCCAGAGTGAAGGAGCAACGCCACACACTTACTCTGATGTTTCCGCCCTAGCCCGCAACGTACGGGCTGGTGGAGATATATCAGCTGTTGTGCGGGCAGCCATGGCAGCCCCCACCACGCAGGGACAGATTGTCTCAGGCGGGGGGGGGGCGATCCTTCACCCACGCCCAGAGCGCGGGGCAATATGGGCCTGACCCGTGAGTGGTACAATCTGAATACAGTGGGACTCCCTCAGAAGGTGATAAACACTATTCAGAGTGCGAGAGCTTCCTCCACCAGGTCTCTTTACGACTGTAAGTGGAGGGTGTTTGAGGAGTGGTGCCTTCAAAAGGGACACATCTCTTTTCAATGTCCTGTCGGGGTGATTTTATCATTTCTACAGGACTTGATCGAAAAACACAGAGCTTTCGCCACGATCAAGGTGTACCTGGCTGCTATTGCTGCATGCCATGTGGGCTTTGAGGGTAAGACGGCTAGCCAACATCCTTTGGTCTGCCGTTTTATGAAGGGAACTCGCAGGCTCCTCCCTGTCTCCAGGTCGCTGGTGCCCTTATGGGACCTGGCAGTGGTTTTAAATGGGCTCAGAATGACCCCATTTGAACCCCTGGAAGGAGCTGACATGAAACATCTGTCACTCAAGACAGTGCTGTTACTGGCCCTGGCATCCGCCAAGCGGGTCAGCAATATTCATGCACTGTCTGTACATCCCTCATGCACTCAGTTCGCCCCAGGGCAAACGAGAGTGTTGTTGAAGCCCAACCCTGCCTTTACACCAAAGGTGGTTGGTTCGTGTACTCCGATTGACATTGAGGCATTTCCTCCGCCGCTGGTTTCCTCCGGGGAGCAGCAGCAGGATCTGTTGTGTCCAGTCCGGGCTTTACACACATATATGGACGGATCAAAGGAGCTTCGTCTTAATGACCAACTCTTCGTGTCCCGAGCAGTGCTGGGCACCTTGTTGAGTCGGGACTCTACCTGTTAAATTCTGGTTGATCCGTGATTCTCGAGATAAGCTCGTCTGGCAATACGGGAGCTACAATTTCCCATAGTGAGACATCGAACGGAGCGTTATGAATGAGAACTATAGGTTACTTACGTAACCCCAGGCTCAGAGTAACATGAAGTGAGATGTCTCACCAGACGGCCCTCCTTGCTATGGTGAAGCGAGAAGAGGTGCTTATTTTGAATGACGCATGCGTCGTGGCGCAGGCTACTTATAGGGGGTGATTTCCCCTGGCGCAGACGTCAAGATCACCAGCCAATCAGGATTGGCGTAATGAGATTGATGCTTCTGTTTGCTTCGCGATGAGGCGCATCCCATAGTGAAACATCTCACTTCATGTTACTCTTAAGAACTGGGGTTACGTAAGCGTAACCTATAGTTCTTGTATAAATCCTTGGCTAGTTTAATTTATAACAAAAACATCTGATTTCATAAACTCCCAAAAACTCATTTTACAAAATTGAAAAACATGAATGTAGTGAAGTAGAAAACAATCATTTTTAATTGAAGTAGAGAAGAAGTATATCCCATGTATCCTTAGCTGGCCGTATAACAAGTCATTAAAGTAACATTTTGAATGCCAGATTATTTCTACACTGTGGATTTATTAATTTAATCCTAGAGATCTGAGGACTTCTTCCACCACTGTGTGGATGAGAATAATATGGGAGGGATCATCCTCCCTCTCAGGCTCGTGCACAGGTAGACCTCAAAGGGGGCTCGGTCACCTGCCCTGTTGCCCTCCTATTAGAGAAGTGCCCTTTATCCAATGTACCTTTTTATTTACCTCGCGTCTGATTAGCGTGTGCAGCCTAACCCGCTAACGATGCTGCAGGACCTTCATTCTGATTGGCTAAGGCACTTCTGTGTGATTTACCCTTTGTGCCCAAACATAAATGTATTGATAATGAATGGACTGTGGTGGTTTGAACCAACCTCAGTCATGGCAGGGTTTGTTTTAAATACATACATTTTTAATATCCATTTAACGCTCTCACAGAAGTAGTCCCTCTAGGCAAATATATTTATCTAATTAGTAACATAAATTGCTAGCATGCACTGAAAAAACTGAAACGTTGACATTTAAGTTCAAATATAAAAGGATTAGGTTTAACTTAATATTATTGCTCTCAACTAACCTAATACAATGATGCAAAATGTGGTGACATAATACATTCAATTAAAGTTAACGGTTCAGTTTTTTCAGTGTTCCCTTTTTTGAATTGTGGCCCCTCTAACGTTCTCTGCGTTGGTGTCCTCATTGCCTTTCTGGTTCTCTCTTTCAGACACTGCGCAGGGGAGCGTTGTGTTGCCTGGAAACTGTTAACAAGGTCAGAGGTGGAAAGGTAAAGAGAGCTGACAGCCCCGCCTCCCCTCCACCCCCACCTCCCTCCACCTCTCCCACCTCCCTCCACCTCTACTCCGCCTCCCTCCACCTCTCTCCACCTCTACTCCGCCTCCCTCCACCTCTCCTCCGCCTCCCTCCACCTCTCCTCCACCTCCCTCCACCTCTCCTCCACCTCTCTCCACAGAAAGCTTCTTCTCCTCAGCAGACAGGTGAGTAACTGATTCTCTCTTATTTCTCACTCTGGGCTCAACTGTGTTTTCTGCTAAACCCATACTTAGTTTTTCTACAGCATGTTCATCTAAATCATGGTAATGAACCTGACAATGACATTACATCACATGCATTTAGCATTTGAGAAACAGTTGTAAATACAGTAAAGATATGCTGTATGTGCATATTACACAAAACTAGACCTCTAACTCATGTGACATCATGTTCATTCAGACGCCTGTTGTTGCTTTCCTGCTTGTGAGAGCTGCAGATCTCCCATATGAATACACTGTTACAGGGGTTTAGCTGTGGGATTTGAGAGGTTCTTTTTTACTGCACATATGATGACCTGAGCGCGCCAGGCTAAATGAAATGTCTCAACAAAAAAAGGAATATTCAGGTGTAGCCATGATAAAAAATGTGAAGGTTTGTTCCTTTTTAATGTCATCTCGTTTCCATGTACACAGGATGAACTGTTTTAGTGAGAGATATGTTGATTTCCAAAGAAGGCAACACTCACATGCCTCATGAGAAGTGTTAACATGTTGTGATAGACAGTGGTGTAAAGTTACTAAGTAGATGTACTCAAGTACTGTACTCTATTACAATTTGTAGGTACTTGTACTTGTACTGTATTTTTTTTTTATGCAACTTTATACTTCTACTCCACTACTCCATTACTTTATTTAATACCTTTAGTTACTTTACATATTTGGATTAATGATGTGAAATATAATCAACTCTTAAATCAGACTGTAGTTCCACCTGGAGTTAATTCACAAGCTACCGTGCATTAAACAGAATACTCTATTACTTGTACTTGTAACAGAGTATTCCTACACTCTGGTACTTCTACTTTTACTCAGATAAAAGATCTGAGTACTTCTCCCACCTCTGCTTATAGGCATGAAGGTCTGACAAAGCCACATGAAATGACTATCCATTTTTGAATGGTATGTGTATCTGGTCAACATGCTGTGACAGGATATCAGTGTGTCGAGGTGACAGGGTTTGAACAATGATGCAGGAAGAGATCAGTAATCAGAGGAGCTGTGGCAGTGGTTTGGAGTTAAAGGGTGTCAGGTTACTCTACTGTGAGAGGAGAAACTGGAGATACACTGACAGAAATAGAGAAGGTTCACCAAATAAACCTATCTTGTTTTCTTATCATGATCTAGCTACCTTATCCTAACAGTTCACAATTAAAGAGCTTTGTAAAGTTTACCATATCATCTGCCTGGTGTCATTATCGGTTGATATACATGTAATGTTATACTAGCTTTTTTATATGCTGTCCGCCATACTTTAAAAGCACTATTTTGTCAAACTGGGAAAGATGTTTATTAGATTTGTTTGGCCATAAGTTACATAAGGAAAGATATACCCAGTGTCTGTCTGCAAAACATGCAGCCAGTCAGCTCAGTTCAGCCCAAAGACCAGCAACAATGGGACATCTCATACAATCAGAATCAGAACCAGTAAGCCAAGAAAAATGCAGAGGTACAAATAAAAGGCAGGTAAAAGGCTAAACAAATGATAAAATAAAGTTACAAATTGAATAAAAAGTCAAGAACACATTAGTAAGAATATACACAACTAGAAAATGCATTTCCTGCTGAAAATGTGTGCGAATGCTGTAAACTGTGTACATTTGTTGCTGAATTTAGCTGAAAATGCAGAAAAAGCTGAATATGTTATTAGCTGAATGGTGTCTGTAGCTGCTTTTAGCTACAGACACCAAGTGGGTGTGTTGCTGAACTTAGCAGAGAAATGCAGAAAAGTGAAATGATTTGAATCAAAATTGTTACAGCTCAAATGCATTGCAATGACTTTGTTGGAAACTTGAAAGTGAAATGTTAAACTGGAAGAGCAGGAAAAATAGTGAAAAAGCTTAATATTTCAAAGAAAAGGTTTAAAAAAGGTATACATAACAACATGTATAGCCTCAATGTCCTGAAATAGCTGAATAATGTAATAGTTGAATGGTTTCTGTAGCTGAAAGTAGGCTGAGGGAGTTAGATATGAAATATGAGTAGTAGTGAGTGAATGAATGTGTATTAAGATGAGAAAAGAAAGTAAAAAAACTTGAGAAAGCAGCAGAATATTTTAGCTGCAAACTTTTCGACTAAAACCAAATGTCACCAATAATGTATAAAATATGTGGAACATGTTGAAGTCTGTATGAAGTCTCCATCAGACAGAAAAGAATAGGCTGAGACAGTCTGTTAAAGTCCAGTCTGTTTGTCAGTGTTTGTTTCTGTGCTGAGCACCTAATAATAACACATAATCATAACACCTGTGTGAGCCCAGAGATCAAGTTGCCATGGTGATGTGCAGTAATCTTTCCATTGGTCTGAATGAGAGATACATTTCAACGCGTGAAGCGTCTCAGGACCCTGACGAGCGTCTGAACTGTGCTTTTTATGTACTTTCAGGTCAATAATGTGGCCTTTGTGGCAGAGTAACTAAAGGTGTGCGGCTGCTGCTGTGAGGAAAGAGCAGGCTGTATTTACAATTAGGGTTGCAAAGGGGCGGAAAGTTTCCATTGGAAGTTAAACTGGGGAATTTTGGAAATATTCGATGCAAAATTAACCTGTTAAGCCCTGAGGCTGTTTTTCAGGTCTCAGGCTCGAAAATGACATTCCCAGAACAAATGACTATATCTTCCCTTCTAAAAGGGTTAAATTAATAATCTTTTTTCTAAAAGCAAGGTTACACCTGTGAGTTGGATGTAGAAGAGTCAGAATCAATATAGATTTTTTTATTTCAAAGTAAATTCAGATTGAACACAGTAAAAAAATGTAAATTATTGTGTCTGTCCAAAAAAATAATAACTTATAGTGAAAACCACCCTTGAATGATGGGATGGTAGACTAAAAGCTTTAGGAATTCAAACTAAAACATATAATAAGTACCCTGTATCAAGATCGATGCAAAACAAGTGACATTTGACCTTTTTAGAGACATTTAGCAAAACAAAACCACTTCTGGGGTGGTGGGGGCCACATCATTGATGTATTGGCCACCAGGGGGCCGCAGATTCACTTGGAACACACACACACACAAAAATGCCATGTGTTGTATGTAATTATTAACAAATATACTAAGTCTGACATCTTCATTGACATTTTACAATCAAAGGGAACATCCCCAAAAAATGGGAACATCCTCTAATAAGCTCACTATGTTTGTATTGAACAGGTTATTAAACAGTGGAATAAAACTATTTTAAACTATTGGAAAGCACGGAAAATGTGTGTGTATTGAGATGAACCATTAGATGACATACACATGAAGTCATGAACACTAACCCAGACATTAGTTGTCTAACTTGAACCTAAAACACTTGTAGCCTGTCTCTGCATTCCCCTTATTCCACAATAAGGAGAATGTCAACACAGACACCTGTCAGCCCGCACTCTGCTGTTCCTCAGCACCACTCCCCCTCCCTCCCGCTGAAATTATGAATGAAAAGCGTAGTAATCATAGATAACACGGCAGTTTGTTTTCATCTGATTTCAAATAAACAAAGTCTTGGTTTTAAAAATATTAAACTTGTTTCCGCCAAATTCAGATGATAAAAACAACTTTTAAGCTTGTAAAGGCATAATTACAAGAGGCAACTTAACGTCACAGCAGACATAACAGCCGGTGTTTCTTGTGAGGGTTTCCCCGGGAAACAAACACAATACACACAAATACGTCACAGATTATTTCGCGGTATTTGAAATCATCTACGCAGCTCGCGACGTAACTAGGAGTCTAGTGGACGGTATCAGTACTACAAGTAAAACAAATAAAATATTTTTTTTTAAATATTTTTTTTATCAATTACATTGTTTATAAATTAATCTGAGGGCCGCAAAAAGTGGAGGTGGGGGCCGCCATTTGCCCATCCCTGATATAGACATTTGCTGTTAGGCCAGTGGTTTCTTGTTCGGCCAATTCAGCATATACAGTAAGATGAGCAAGTCTTTTTCTATTATGAAAAATACTTAACATTAAAAAAAAAAAATGTTATGAATATATCTGGTTGTAAATATTGCTCATTTTCCATACAAGAAACAAATGTATTTCAGGTTAATTGTTTGTGGTTATTTGTGGCCCATTTGATAAAGAAATTCAAACAAATAATTTTTCCATAGCTTTTTTCTTGGTCTGGCAGTTAAAGGGTTAAACATGCACATCTTCCTTCAAGCAATTCTCTGCATTTTTGCTAAACCCTTTGTCAATGGGCTCTTCCTGGGCCTCATCAACATCCAACTCTGAGTCTTCCTCTTCAGTGTCACTGTCCAGCCTTGTTGAGGATGGCTCTGTGTCAGGCTCAAAGAGCCTTAGGTTTGCCCGAATGCCAACCAGTTCGCAACAGGCTGTTGCGAACCTTTGTGTGGTCTGGTCTCAATAGCCATGCAGTAAGCAGTGTGCTATGGCATGGATATTCAAGTGTACTTGAATGGCATCTGTTTGTTTTAGTCAAGATTATGCTAAAATATACTTTCCCCAACTATATTTAAGTTCCCTATGAAGAGCCAACCTTCAATTTAGAAAATTCCCAGTTTATTCCCATAAATTCCCGTTAATTCCCATGGGAAGTTTCCATCTTTGAAAATTCCCGGAATTTGTCAACCCTATTTACAATAGGCCTTAATGGAGACACACCTTTTTTTTAAAGGTGAGATCTTGCTGACGTTGGTGGATCTGAGCCAAGCAGTAAACTTACATGGACTCAATAGCTTTTGTTAGGTCAATTAGTAGGTTTAAGTAATTTGCTGGAATAAGTCAACAGGCCTCCCGACTCCGACAGACCCCTGAGCTGATCCTGGATCAGATGTCTGCGATGCACTGGGAGGCCCGGCGGAGACAGAGTGCTCTGGAGCGACGGACAGCACGAGACAAACAGCAGGTCAATATTATCATGAATGTTTTAATAAACCAATAATAAGAAGGTCACTATGTTGTAACTGTTGTTGAAATGTTACCGTTAGTACATTTACTCAGGTACTATACTTAAGTATATTTTGAGGTAATTGTTCTTCGAGGGGGGAAATTGGGTTTTATGAATTTTTCTCCGTTTAAGATCAAAAAAGAAATTACAAAGATAAATAACATAAAATATTTATACAATTATAAGAGGTAAGATTGTGCTATAAAAAGATACGTTAAAATTAGATGTCACATAGACATTAGAATGTAAAGTAAAATGTCCAATACAGATAACATAACATAATAAAGAACACAATATTATATAAACATAAGAAGTTAAAGGAACCCTCATATGCTTTAGAAGTTGTCTCTTTCCTGTGTGTTCTATAGGTGTTACTGTGTTAGTGCATGCAAATGGTCTGCAAAGGCTACAATCCCTGTGTTCCTCCAGAGGGAGTTTCTCTTCTTAACACTCGTGCATCTATTGGCTAGAGCTCCAACACATTGTACGCGACAGGCTAAGGGGCGGGACATCTCTAAGCGGTTGACCAATCACAACAGAGCCGGCCAGCTAACCAATCAGAGCAGACTGGGTTCTGGTTTCAGACAGAGGGTGAAAAGAGGTGCTGATATACCTAAACATCAGCAGGAGAGGACTCTTTAAAGTAGAGACACTACATACTGATATACACCTGCACATCAGCAGGAGAGGACTCTTTAAAGTAGAGACACTACATACCTCCTGATATACACCTGAACATCAGCAGGAGAGGACTCTTTAAAGTAGAGACACTACATACTGATATACACCTGAACATCAGCAGGAGAGGATTCTGTAAAGGAGAGACACTACATAATGATATACACCTGAACATCATCAGGAGATGACTCTTTAAAGTAGAGACACTACATAATGATATACACCTGGACATCAGCAGGAGAGGACTCTTTAAAGTAGAGACTACATACTGATATACACCTGAACATCAGCAGGAGAGGACTCTTTAAAGTAGAGACACTACATACTGATATACACCTGAACATCAGCAGGAGAGGACTCTTTAAAGTAGAGACACTACATACTGATATACACCTGAACATCAGCAGGAGAGGACTCTTTAAAGTAGAGACACTACATACTGATATACACCTGAACATCAGCAGGAGAGGACTCTTTAAAGTAGAGACACTACATACTGATATACACCTGAACATCAGCAGGAGAGGACTCTTTAAAGTAGAGACACTACATACTGATATACACCTGAACATCAGCAGGAGAGGACTCTTTAAAGTAGAGACACTACATACTGATATACACCTGAACATCAGCAGGAGAGGACTCTTTAAAGTAGAGACACTACATACTGATATACACCTGAACATCAGCAGGAGAGGACTCTTTAAAGTAGAGACACTACATACTGATATACACCTGAACATCAGCAGGAGAGTACTCTTTAAAGTAGAGACACTACATACTGATATACACCTGAACATCAGCATAATATGTCCTCTTTAAGTGCCATCATTTTGACTCCTAAAATATGATGCCAGAGGCAGGAAGGACTTCCTGTGGCTCTCTGTGGTGCATCTCAGACCCTGGCAAAGCCAACAGAATAGGAGAGTGGAGCCAATTTGGCAACTTAATTTGTGTGTTAGAATGGAACTTCTACAGTGGGGGTAAATATATAGAGATATTCTTTCCACACTAGTCATACAGACTGTTTTGCTGATGTGGATCCGGCAGTCTACTCTACTTAATTATTGAACAACAGTGGAGCTGTTGGAAACTGAGAAGCGTCATGTGACACCCCAGCATGGGTCAAACTGTTTCCTGTGGGATTGTGACAGCCTGTATCCTGTTGCTGATTTCAGTGATGTGCTCTGACAGAGAAATATTATATTTGTCAGTCATGAGTAAAGTAACATTAACTTTAAATAAGTATTACAATATTATAACATTTAAAGTAAGTTACAGGAACTTGAAAGAAAGATTAGAAATAGGTAATGATTGCACTGATGCTAGAGGTCTAATAAACGAGAGATGATTTAATCTTTGGCCTTTCCCACTGCTATCACTGTGTTTGTTTACCTCTTACTTACAGCTGCTGCAGAAAGCTTCTGGGACCAGCTCTAATTCAACTGACTCAACCACAACACAAGAGCAAACAGGTTGTATCATCATTCATCAGTGTCTAAAAGGACACATCTGATTGATATATATTGATCAACCTGGTCTCACCAGAATGCGTGACTCCACCACGACTCCTTAACACAATGCGTGGTGGAGTCACGAACTTTGTTACATTTACGTGTCGGCACCACGCAAACAACCCCAATGTAAAGTGAATGAGGCTCCTTTGTCGTGGTGCACACACGCATTTCTACAACGTCCTGCAGTGAGCTTTTATTCTATAAAACTTTGTTAAAATCTACTTTATAGCGTGTAGTAACTCGCGGGAGGCTTCTTTTATTTTATTTGTATTCATAATAATTTGTATTTTTCGTCAGAATGTATTATGGTGCATTAGTTACGATTTTTTATTCTCAAAAAACAGTGCATTGTGTGTAATACAACTGGGATTTTTATTAAATGAGTTAGTTTTTAAGGAAGGCCAGAGCTTCAGCTGTGTCCAATAGATTGTTCCCTTTAGTTAACGTTTTTTAAAAGATAATTATATTCCGATTTGATCATGTCCCCTTTATTGTATTACGGAGAGCAATGTGAGCATCCATTCCCATTGGATAACGCAGGATTTTACACCCGGAAGTAAATATTCTCCTTACTGTCGATTGATTTTACAGTGATATCTGCACTACTGATCAACTCAAAAACACCAGATTATCCTTGTTGATTACACAACATTGATTGGTTTCAATTGTGTACAATGCTTTTGTATTTTCCCCTTCGATTCGGAGAAACAAATATTTGTTCAGAGTTTAGGATGGCCGAAGACACTACACTACCCAGAATCCTCAGCTTTCGTTTGGGACTACACCATGTGCTTTGCTTGACAAACCCCGTGATTGGATGTTGGAGTGGCAGTGCGCGAAGTTTAGCGACAAACAGCTTTTTGAAATGGAATGAAACGAATGAAACCCATCGACGGCACACTATTCAAAGCAGGAATCGAACGTCTCCTACCCCCCCCCCCCCCCTTAGGTCACAGGCTCTTCCAACAGTGCAACACAATAAAACAGATAAACAGAAAAAATAGTGCAAGTAAATACAAAAAGAAAAATAGTAAAAAGTGAAATAGTGCAATAAGAGTCTATACAAGGGATTGGAATATGATATATTAGACAAATCATTTCTATGTAGCAGCCAGATGAATGTTATGGATGTTATTTCTGGCCTGTGGGATGAAACTGTCCCTGAGTCTGGTGGTTTGAGTACGGATGTAAGATAAGATAAGATAAGATAAGATAAGATTGTACTTTATTGATCCCAATTTGGGAAATTGTTTTTGTGGCAGCAGCATAAAAGACAAGGCATTTTACATTAAAACAAAACTACAAATAAACAAGAATAGAAAGAAAAGAAAATAGAAAATATACATGTAGATATGCAAATATATAATCAAAAATATATGACATATGGAAAATCAAATATTGAACATATTATATATGTGTAAAATGTACAGCGAGGTTGTATTAGAGAAACTATGGAGCAGAGAGTTCTCTTCCAGCCAGAGGTGATTTATTGTACAGAGTTATGGCAGTGGGCAGGAATGTGTTCCTGTATGGGTCCTTGTGACAGCGGAGCTGCAGCAGTCTGTTGGAGAAGGAGCTCCGTTGACTGTCCAGCTGCAGGTGGAGAGGATGGGTGGGGTTATCCATCATGGACAACAGCCTGTTCAGTGTCCTCCTCTCCACCACAGCTTCAAAGGGGTCCAGCTTGATGCCGATGACAGACCCAGCTTTCCTGATCACTTTATTGATCCTGCTGGTGTCACCGGCTCTGATGCTGCCCCCCCCCCCCCCAGCAGACCGCAGCAAAGAAGAGTGCACTGGCCACAACAGACTAGAAGATCTCCAGCATCTTGCTGCACACGTGGAAGGATCTCAGCTTCCTCAGAACATAGAGTCTGCTCGTCCCCTTCTTGTACACAGCGTCAGTGTTGATCCTCCAGTTCAGCCCATAAGTGCACTCCCAGGTACTGTAGTCCTCCACAACAGCCACATCCTCTCCTAGAATGCGGCTGTTGTGCCAGACGGCAGCAGACAGAACAGTTTGTGGCTGGGGTGATGGGGTCTTTTATAATCCTGAGGGCTTTTTTTAAGGTTAACCTGGTAAGTTTACTCCACTACACTTATTTTGAGTTACTTTGCAGATTCTGATTAATGATGTGAAATATAAACAACCCTTAAATCAGACTTCAGTTAAGTGCCAACAATCAGGAGAGATATTTGATAGTTGGTGCTTGAGAAGACTAAACATGTATCTGCAGATCTCTATAAAGTATATTCATTACTCGTTATTCTCTACTAATAGTTAATTAAAAACGGTATATTATGGCTATTTTGCACATCCCTTTCAAGATTTCAAGATGTTCTAAGGTTTATTGACACAACTACGGTGTAGTTATGCAATGAATGCAAAACTTGGGTCACAGGTTCCTCAACAGTGCATTACAAGACATCTATCAATATGTGTGTACCTCCACCATTAAACTGTCATATTCTGCACATTTCTTATACTATCTTCTACATACATCTTATAAGAGTATAATAAATATGTATAATATCGGTTAACATAAGTGCTTCAACATAGTTAACATTGCAGGAAAGTTGATGGTCAAGTTCCAAAACAAACCATGCAATATATTAGACGTTAAGTACTTTGTCAGGCTTAATCTGTATCTGTAGATATCCCCAAAGCTTTTTCTTATTTAAAAGAAGACCTTAACCTAAAGTATTATTTAATGTTTAAATAAAGCCTTATTAGTGTGTCTGTTTTGCACTTCCTCCTATCAGGCACTAAACTGTTTTATTGTAGAGATCACTTACAGTATATTCTTGATATTTTCTATTCTATATTTATATCATTGACCTTCTACATTCCCACTATTTTGTATGTACTCTTAATATTTAAAGGTTTTCATAAAATATAACACATTCAAAAGTGCTTTTCAAAAATGAAAGACATTAAGAAAAAGGCATTTTAAACAGTCGTTAAAAAGCAACACAATCTTCCTGCATTGCAATTACTCTAAACGTGTAATAACGTGCTTTAACCAGTAGGTGGTTTGGGTTAAAAAGCTGTCAAGTTTACAGTGTTAACAAAATAAGATATACTGCTGTTTCTGGTTTAGTTTACAACGGATATATTCTGTTATTGTTTTGATATTTGTAACACAAAAGCGATGGAAAAAACCCACAGCAACACAGAAAAGATGGTCTTAACATGACCCAGTCGTCTAGTAGTTAATAAAAAACAATAATATCAAAACAAAATATGACTACTAACTTTATTGTGAAATTAAAACAGAACGGTAAAAGAATAGTTTCCGGTCTATTCTAGTTTCAGATCTCTGTAGATAAATAAAAATAAAGAACTATGACAGATGTGTAATATTTAATGCAGCCGAACCATTTATTACAATGCATTCATGTGATGACTTTCAAAGAGTAAAGCAAGCACTGCTGAATAAAGTATGATTTTATCTTTTACGAAACCTTTTTTTTCATATGGAATGCAGTTGGAGGTCAACCAATCACAGAGCTTGAGGCAAAGCGGAACAATAGCTGGGGATTCTGGGTAGTGTAGTGTCTTCGGCCATCCTAAACTGAACACATATTTGTTTCTCCGAATCGAAGGGGAAAATACAAAAGCATTGTACACAATTTAAACCAACCAATGTTGTGTAATCAACAAGGATAATCTGGTGTGTTTGAGTTGATGAGTAATGCAGATATCACTGTAAAATCAATCGACAGTAAAGAGAATACTTACTTCCGGGTGTAAAATCCTCCGTTATCCAATGGGAATGGACGCTCACATTGCTCTCCGTAATACAATAAAGGGGACATGATCAAATAGGAATATAATGTTCTTTTAAATAACGTTAACTAAAGGGAACAATCTATTGGACTCAGCTGAAGCTCTGGCCTTCCTTAAAAACAAACTAATGTAATAAAAATCACAGTTGTATTACACACAATGCACTGTTTTTTGAGAACACAAATTCGTAACTAATGCACCATAATACATTCTGACGAAAAATACAAATGATTATGAATACAAATAAAATAAAAGAAGCCTCCTGTGAGTTACTACAAGCTATAAAGTAGATTTTAAAAACGTTTTATAGAATAAAAGCTCACTGCAGGACGTTGTAGAAATGCGTGTGTGCACCACGACAAAGGAGCCTCATTCACTTTACATTGGGCTTGTTTGCGTGGTGCAGACACGTAAATGTAACAAAGTTCGTGACTCCACCACGCATTGTGGTGTTAAGGAGTCGTGGTGGAGTCACGCATTCTGGTGAGATCAGGTTGATATGTAACGTTGTGAAGCGGTCCCGCAGCAATAGTTGTAAACATTTGACCGTACGTCACTTGAGTGTTTTATTAAGTATAGTGAAACAACTTGGTTAGGTTCAGGAAAAATATTTAAGTTTAGAAAGTAATAAAGTTACCTTCATCACATTAAGAAACTTAACATGGTGGCATCTGGTTTCACACAGACGTGTACCTTGGGTTGCGGTCTACTTGTCAGTTTAGCTTAGAAAGGTTCCTAACGGAGTGAATTGACCCCGTAGTCCCTCAGTGACAGCCAAGATAAGAGCCGTTCGAATTCTCTAGATGAAAGGAAAGGAGGTTTCAAACTTCCTTTATAACCTCCTTTAGCTTAGGAACCACTGGACCTTCCTTTATGAAAGGAGAGGAGAATATGCTGTCCCACAATGCCTTGTGGCCACAGCATTTACCGTGACACAACATTCGTCCGTTCACGGAAACAACAAAGTTACGGTGCTTATTAGGCATTTTACAACTTATATCGTAACTTGTCAAAGTGCTTGGTTTTGAACGTTCAACACTTTAATATCAAAAGGAGAAATATAAACGTTACTTTTTCACTGTAGAATGATCAAATAAAGCCAACATTTCACAGTGTACTGAGCTGTGTGGGGTTTCTTAAACTTTTTTAATTGGTTTGAATAGTGATATACACAGTGATAGATGTTAAGGCCAACAAGTTAATAATAAATACAATTGTATTTATTATAAACTATATTGATGTATACCACATGGTATTGGGATTCACATGGATTAATACGTGTGGACCCTAGGCTGAGGGTGACAAAGCACCACAGTCTCTTTTCCTGAGACCTGATGAATTCTCCTATCCACTATTCCTTAACCCCGTGACGTTTCACACAGAGGTCAAGGAATAGTGGATAGGAAAAGACAATAGCAGCAGATGTTTTGAATTGGACCTGTACCTTGGTCACTTGGGTGAAAGTCCTGTCTATGTTTGACCCAGCCATGCAACCCAACCTCCCCCCTCATGTGGAGCAAATACAGCAGTTTATTTGCACAATGACTGCCTAACTTGGGCTTATAACCACATATCTGTAGAACCACCAGAATCACATTCCCATGAGCCAAAGTGGTGTGTTGTGCATTAACAGATGTGAGCATGCTAACACGCTGCACTAAGAATCAGAATCGGTTTCATTACCATTTACACATACGAGGAGTTTGCTTTGGTATAAATGGTGTATACAAAGAATATGTAGCAAAAGATAGTATCATTATAACATCTATTTGAAAAACAATGTTAAGACTATTGACACAAATAAAAAATAAACACAATATTTACACACAATATAATACTAACTTATATGTTTATGCATTACTAATCAATTGTTGTTGTTGTTATTGTATTGGTTAAATCTATGGAAGACTCAACGTTTTAACATGTGTTTTTTACCAGCTGAAGGCCAGTGTCCCCACTGTCAGGGCAGCCTGAAGACACCTGTTAATCACAGCGCCAAGGTGCCCAACAGATACTCAGTAAGTGTCTGCCCCACCCACTGTCTTAAACCCCCTATATCCTCATCTCCTGACATCTATAAGGATCCATAGCTTTTAGTTGCAAGATCACCTATCTGAAGTTGTTCTTCATCAACAGGGAAAACAACCAGATGAATGTGATGATAATTGAAAGCAAAGCATAGGGCGCAGTTTGTCGCCTGGTAACACTTTTCTTAGTTTGCAAGAGACAGCCCACTTACAATCTACTTTTAAACAGAAATAAATAGAAGAGTAGAAAATGTTTAATATTCTGTCTTTCTCAGTCTTTACAGTACACCCAGCAGTGGTGAAGAAGACGAGGAAGAGCGCCGTTCTCTCACACCTCCCCGGACGACTGGACCTTTGACGTGTGGCACATACAGTGATGGACATTTAGCCTGTTTGCTCTGCGCCTGCATGAGAAGATAAACAGTAACTCTCCATAGCAGGCGGCTTGAGAACGTGAGGATATACAAGCCGTTGTTCTTATACACACATGAACAAAGCAGCGTTTCCAACACTGTTAAATATCTGAGTCTTTAAATTATGAAACGAGACAGAGATAAAAACCAAAAATAAGTATCCTCTATGCCAGGGGTGGGGAACCTCCGGCCCCCGGGCCGTATACGGCCCGCGAGACCATTTGGTACGGCCCTCGAGGTAGTTTATAAACACACGCAAAAAATAAAAAAATTAAAGAAATCTAGACCGCATAAAAATTAAACAAGCGTGTGCCTGTTTTTTCTGGCCAAGGTCAGGGTCCTTGAACACAACACAGGCCTAACGTGTCATCACGTGGTATATGTCTCGTCTGACAGGGGTGCAGAGCTGACGGAGAGCACCAGAACGCCACTCCGGCACTTCCACAAATTGCAATACGCATAAGGAGCCGTACACATGCCGCAGCTTTTGCGTGTCTGTGTCTCTCGCTGAAAGCCCAGTGGCGATCTGTTCATCTGTCATACTGATCATACAGTCAATAACTTTGTTGTTATTAGCATCTGGTTAGCTAGCTATGCTAACGAATATAAGAAGCTTTTTCTCCAACCAGTGAGGTAAAGGCACATCTTTATATGATCATTATAGTTATAAAAAAATAAGAGAATAAAGTAAACAGGTATAAAATACTATATGACAGTAAAAAAAGTTGTTATTAATAAACAAGAATACAGTTTAAAAGGGGAGTGATTTGTAAAATATCCATAAATAAAAATAAATCTGCTTACAGTTCTGTTTATGGTGTTGAGAGATGTATCCATAGATCTCCTCATGTTGCTCTCAAAGTGCACCAGATTGATGCTTTTAACTTCGATATTTAAAAGAAAATGTGGGTTCCCCCCCCCGCCCCACTTAAATCATGTTCACATGGAAAGGAAACTAAATACATTTGCACACATCTTGTGTCCAATATCTTTCTGTTTTGGTGGTCATGCCCAGTGGCGTTTCTATATGTACAAAAGTGGTGGGGCACAAAAAACTCAGATGTCTATATAAGCTTCTGCAGAGAGGTTCATGGCTGGTGAGGCACTGGCACTGACTCTTCAGGTTTACAAATATATTAAATCAAAATATAATATTATTTTCAAAAGCTTTTTTTGTCTGATGCTTCAATTACTTTTAAACAGACAGTTCAACAGAAGGATACCCAAAAAAAATGTAATTTTATCATTTAAATATTGAATTGTTCTCTCTTAGTCAGATCCCAAGTCCATTTGCCTATCCTTCTGGACAAAAATCTCTATTGCTTTTTTGTAAAAGTCCTCCTTATCTTCTTGTAGTTTCAAAAGTCTATCATAAATCTAATCTAATCAATAGATTTATGCTTCGAAAATGATAAAAGTAGGGTAGACATGTGGATATTATCCGGCTGAACAAAACCTACATTTATTTAACAGCTACGTTTCCCACAGATCTTATTTTGAGCTATTTTCAAAAATCCTATGGAGAAATCTCGTTGCTTTTTTGTGGAGGGAAGCCATGCGCAGCTTACTTCCTGGTTTTAGGACGCCTCACTGCAGCTCTCTCGTCTCCTCTTCACACACCACACTTTTCGCGGCACACGTACTTACAGCCAATCAGCTCTGAATGATGTGAGATGACGTATGGTGGGGATGGCAGCACTTTGCCCCTATGATCATTATTTTTTGCCACACACATTAAATAGGAAAATACTCTGAGCATGCGCAGTGTAGTTTTTGCAGTCACCGTTCACTTAGACAGGGAGAGGGAGGGGCAGGATCGGGTTTTGTCCCACATGGCTCGAAACAGCTCAATAGGCACACACTGTAGACACTAATTAGAAGAACACAGACTAAAACAGCAATGTACAGACGAATCAGATGATTAAACATGATCTTAAAATATATTTTATATATTTTTTAATTTATTTTTTGCATTTTGTTGTAATCATTATTTTAATACTTTCTGCTGACACTAGGTGGGGCTGTGCCCCACCTGCCCCTAATGACCAGTCGCCACTGGTCATGCCACAACCGTGCACGTGCATGCATTCTGACATTTTTGTGATTTTAGTATTTTTAAGCAGAGGTCAATCATTTGTACGGCCCTCGGAGGATGTTGAAAAAATTGAAATGGCCCTTGAGAGGAAAAAGGTTCCCCACCCCTGCTCTATGCCCTCTTGGCATTTGATGTGTTTTTCTTCTATTGCACTGATTTGGGGCGCTGGGGGGCGCCGCCCCACCTCTTCCCACATACAAAAAAGAATATTAAATTAAAAAAATATATTTAAAAAATATATATATTTTATATTTTTATTTGTAATGAACAAGGTAAATATCATACAATTGGTATCAGTAAAATGTATAATCTACAGTAAAATCTCGTTTAAAATTGTGTTACGATGTCTAAAGTTATTGATAAGTCACATATTTCCTGCCTGGCCTTGACATTAGTTTATCATTACCGGGCGCTGTGCAAGGAGCCCCCGAGCCAAACAGCAGCAACCAGCACGTTGCAAAAGTCTCAATAGTAAACTGTGCCGCCGAAACATAATTTCAGCCAATCAGCGGCGTCAAATATTTTGGTCATGAGGGCGCTCACTTTGGCGCCCACGTTGGCGCCCACGTTGGCGCCCACGTTGGCGCCCACGTTGCTTACGTGCGTTGGCCCCACACGGCTCGGCACGCTTAAAGCGAGCTCCGCGCTGCACTGGAAACGCGCCAGCATCACCAGTATCAACACTAATTCGGCTCACTTTTATATTTGATCCAATTGGTAGATAGGCTGTATTTACACCATAACGGTGCACAGCTGATATAAAGGGACACCTGGTGGTTAAAGCATGTTATTGAATTTCATTATTTTTATTATTAGATATTAATAGGATCCCTATAAAGTATATTCATTACTCGTTATTCTCTACTAATAGTTAATTAAAGATTGTATATAATGACTATTTTGCCCCTCCCTTTCAAGATTTCAAGATTTTCTAAGGTTTATTGACATAATCATATACACAACTACGGTGTAGTTATGCAATGAATGAAAAACTTGGGTCGCAGGTTCCTCAATAGTGCATTACAAGACATCTATCAATATGTGTGCATACCTCCAGCAATGTTAACTATGTTGAAGCACTTATTTTAACTGATATTATACATATGTCTTATACTCTTATAAGATGTATGTGCAGAACACAACAGTTTAATGCTGGAGGTATGCACACCTATTGATAGATGTTTTGTAATTCACTGTTGAGGAACCTGCGACCCAAGTTTTTCATCTCCGGCCTTGTCAGGTATTGAACAATCAATAAATAAAGAACACAGAATTATTAAATATAAAACACAACATTTGTGTGATTATACTAAATGATTTACAAATAAACACCACTGCATATTTACAACTGTACACATGCTGATGTAACGCAAATGTTCCAACTTGGGATCAATAAAGTATCTTAACTTAAGATGATCGATGGCTACTGCCATATTTGCAAAATGTGCCTCTGAACCTTGACAAGTGCATGTTTCAGGCTTATCAATGAACAACAGGAGGGGTCACAGACATAAGACCAGCTGTTAAATAAAGCTCTTCTGACCTTAGCTGGTATGTGGGTATATATTAATGCTGCCCATTATGGGCACAAGCAATTTTCACCCATTTATTAATTATATGTTTTACATTTGAGTGTTCCTATCCCAGGCCCGGCTCCAGGATGAAATGACTGAGGCGGCTGTTAAAAAATCCGAGGGGGCGATCTTTTTTTCACAACAACGAAAAATACTGGCAATGTAATTAATTGACACACAAAGCTTTTTTCCTTCTCACTGCTCTACAATCTCTTTGCTTCTTTATTTTTATTCCGGATTTACCCCTCTCATTCCGTTATTTTCCTCTGATCTTTAATAACAGATAGTACATTATTAGATGGCTGCACTTTGGTTAACAGACTAACATTGATTTCCTCAATTTATAAATTGACAGGCTCTGTGATTATACCATAACCTTTTCTCCTCTATCCCTTAACTCGTCTTCCTATACAGATTTACTTACCTTCTAGTCAGGTCAGGATTAAAGAAACATTCATCTGGGGTATTACACACGGCATCTATTGCACGTATGTCCGTCCTGGGAGAGGGATCCCTCCTCTGTTGCTCTCCCTGAGGTTTCTCCCATGTTCCCTTTAAACTGTGGGTTTTCTTCGGAAGTTTTTCCTTGTACGATGTGAGGGGCTAAGGACAGAGGGTGTCGTATTGTCATACTGATATTCTGTTCAAACTGTGAAGTCCACTGAGAGAAATGTAACATTTGTGATATTGAGCTATATAAATAAACATTGATTGATTGCTTGATCTGGTTGATTTTTTATTTTCAGGATTGAATGTTCAAATCAAACCTTGCATTTCATAAGAAAGTGACTAATATATAAACCAAATGTAATATTGGATCAAGTACTACACCAAATGGACAGACACAGATTACAAATAAAATCAACGAGATGAACTAGATGTCGCTCATTGTACCAATACGGTTGATATAATACATAACATATTATTATTCTAGTAAAAGGGTTCGCTTTGGCAAAAACCTGATCCATACAGGCAGCCCTAAATAATAACAAGTAACCATCCTGTGTGGTGCTATCTGTAGTTGTCTGTCTTATTTTTTGTTGATGTCATATTGTTTTCACAGTGCTGTGAAAATGAATTTCCCCCTGGGGACTAATCAAATCAATGTTCCAAAATCTGTCACTAGATGTCGCTCATTGTACCAATACGGTTTATATAATACAGATTACCACAACAGTGCTGTGGAAATGAATTCCACCCTGGGGACAATAAATCGAATCTAAACTAATTTAATATTCAATCCCACACTTAGCGATTGAGAACATACATTCATAACTTACCTCGTTTAAAGCACTTTTGTTGTAATACTATGGATTTAGTTGACACTACTAGCCGAGTTTCTTTTGTCCAATATTTTGTGGGCAGGTACATTGAATTAGAAGTAGAAGAAGAAGAAGTGTTATGATTCTGTTTAGTTGTATTTTTGTTGTGTGCTTTTGTGTGCTATTTCCTGTCTCACCCCTCTCTTCTCTGTTTTCCTCTGCAGGGCTGGTGTGTGACAGGGAGTTGGCTGGCTCCTCCCAGTAGCAGACGAGGCACACCTGTTTCCACTCACCTCTTTACCTGTAGATATAAAAGCCCGGTCCTCATGCCACTTCCCTGCCAGATAATTCCTCTGTGTTTCGACCCTCCGGTGTGTCTCGCTGCTCTCCTCGTTGTTTGGATTATTGTTTTGATTTTTGCCAGCCAACTTCCTGACTCCACTGCCGTATTTTTTGTTCTCTGCTTGAATAAAGCTTTTTGTTTATCGACCATCTCTCTCCAGTCTTTTGCTTTGGGGTCCAAAATCCTATAGGCCGTAACAGAATTATCTGGCCAAAGCATGGACCCCGCAGAGACAGAGATTGAAGCAAGCTATTTCGACACAGGGAGCTCGTGTGGGGCAGCACGAACAAGCCCTACAAAGTATCATGGAATCCCTCCACAACCTTAATACCGGTTTCACTCAACTCAGCGGCCGCTTGGACCAGTCTTTCACCCAGCTCAACACTCTGACGGCTCCAGCTCCTGCGCCACCGCCTCCAGCTCCTGAGATTCCAGTCATTCATCCCGGCCAACCCCGTGAACCATTCATCCCCACCCCTGTGAGGTATTCAGTCGATTCAGGGACATGCAGTCAGTTTCTTCACCAGTGCTCCATAGTTTTTGATCAGCAGCCTTTAACTTACTCCTCTGACAGAACTAGAGTAGCTTTCGTTATGAGTTTGTTATCGGGTAAAGCAGCTGCATGGGCGGTAGCCATAGCCAAGAGTAACCCAGCTATCTATAACTCCTTTCCTGTGTTTGAGACCGAGATGTATCGAGTTTTTGACCACCCGCTTCAGGGTAAGGAGGCTGGTAATCGGCTCCTTTCTTTACGCCAGGGTTCTGAGTCAGTCTCCACTTACTCAGTTGATTTCCGCATTCTCGCAGCAGAGAGCGGGTGGGATGAGACGGCTCTACAGATAGTTTTTTCCCGTGGATTAAACGAGGAGATAAAGGACGAGCTAGCTGCTCGAGATGAGACTTCGTCCCTTGAGGAGTTAATTTCTTTGGCCATTCGCTTAGATAATCGCCTCCGTGAGAGGCGTAGGGAGAGAACAGACAGGCAGAGATTCCCTCTCCCCTTTTCCCAACCCAAGTCACCATGTCCGCCTGGACAGTCTGCACCTCCTCACCAACGCCTGGGGCCTTTCTCCTACCGGGACCCACCCACCGTCTCCTCATCCCTAAGCCCAGAGGAGCCTATGCAGCTGGGGAGAATGAGGCTTTCACCTGCTGAACGGGAACGCCGTTTCCTCCAGAGGCTCTGCATATACTGTGGTCAGGCTGGCCACATTCGAGCCAACTGTTCAGCTCGGCCAAAAGAGCAGGCTCAGCAGCCGGGGGAGGGGCGCTGGTGAGCCATACTTCTGTCTCCCCTTCCCACGCTAATCGTCTCCAGTTAAAGGGTACGGTTTCTAGTTCTCAAGTTTCCCTTCCTCTCCAAGTCTTAGTTGATTCAGGGGCTGATGAAAATTGTATTGACTCTGACCTGGTTTTCCAGTCTAATCTCCCCTCAGAACTCCTTCCCGAGCCCAAGAACATTTTTTCCCTTGATGGTAGGCTTCTTGCCCGTGTAACTCACCGTACTGCCCCAGTGTCATTGTTACTCTCAGGTAATCATCACGAGACCATTTCCCTGTATCTCATTCCCTCACCCCTTTCTCTGCTGGTGTTGGGTCTCCCCTGGCTTAAACTCCACAACCCACACATAGACTGGGCCACCTTATCCATCGTCAATTGGAGTTTGTTCTGCCACTCTCACTGTTTACACTCTGCCATACCCACCACTGTTACTTCAAAACCTGTTCCCCCCCGACCTGTTGACCTCACGTCAGTTCCCTCTGAGTATCATGACCTCCAGGAGGTTTTCAGCAAGGATCGTGCCCTGTCTCTACCACCTCATCGACCTTATGACTGTGGCATTGACTTGCTCCCTTGCCTTCGAGCAGACTTTATAATATCTCCAAGCCGGAGAGGGAGGCCATGGAGACTTATATCACTGACTCTGTTGCTACTGGTCTCATTCGCCCTTCTCGCTCTCCATTGGGGCAGGGTTTTTTTTTGTTGACAAGAAGGATAAGACTCTACGCCCCTGTATTGATTTCAGGGGCTTGAATGACATTACTGTAAAGAATAAGTATCCTCTTCCGCTCATAGACTCAGCTTTTGGTTTCCTCCATCAAGCCACCATCTTCTCTAAGTTGGACCTCCGAAATGCCTACCACCTAGTTAGGATAAGGGAGGGAGACGAGTGGAAGACTGCGTTTAAGACGCCCCTGGGACATTTTGAATATTTAGTTATGCCTTTTGGGTTAACTAACGCCCCTGCTGTGTTTCAGACACTCATTAACGATGTCCTTCGTGATATGCTTAACAGATTTGTCTTTGTGTATCTTGATGATATCCTCATTTTCTCTCGTGACCCCCAAGAACATGTCCAACACATGAGGTTGGTGCTGCAGAGACTCCTGGAGAACAGACTTTATGTTAAGGCTGAGAAGTGTGCCTTTCATGTTTCCTCTGTTTCATTCCTGGGTTTTGTGGTGGAGAAGGGACAGGTCAGAGCCGACCCTGCCAAAGTCATGGCAGTGGCCGAATGGCCCACTCCTACAACTCCAAAGCAACTCCAAAGGTTTCTTGGTTTTGCCAACTTTTACCGCAGGTTTATTCGTGACTATAGTCGAGCAGCCGCCCCACTCACCAAGCTCACCTCAGTTAAAGTTCCCTTTGTGTGGTCATCTGAAGCTGAGGCTGCTTTTGCTATGTTGAAGTGTTTGTTTTCCTCTGCTCCTGTGTTATCTCACCCTGATTCTTCAGCCCCTTTCGTGGTCGAAGTGGATGCCTCCGACACTGGTGTAGGGGCAGTCCTCTCCCAGCGCTCAGCCTCCGACCAGAAGTTGCATCCCTGCGCCTTCTTTTCCCGCCGGCTCTCCCCGGCAGAAAGAAACTATGATGTGGGAAATCGGGAGCTTCTGGCAGTAGTCTTAGCCCTGCAGGAATGGAGGCACTGGCTTGAAGGCACAACTCATCCGTTTGTGGTATGGACGGACCACAGAAACTTAGCTTATCTCCGTTCTGCTCGCAGGCTCAACTCTCGCCAGGCTCGATGGGCACTTTTTCTGGGCCGGTTCAGCTTCACCCTCACCTATCGGCCAGGCTCACGGAACATCAAGGCAGATGCCCTGTCAGGTCAGTTCGCTCCTCCGGTTGAGGACCCATCCGCAGGAACCATTCTTCCATCCTCCTGTGTGGTGGGAGTAGCCAGGTGGGAGGTTGAGAGGGTGGTCCTGGAGGCACAAGAGGACCATCCAGCTCCTGAGGGTTGTCCACCGGGTCGGCTGTTCGTTCCACCGCACGCCAGATCTTCAGTGCTCCAGTTGGGACATGATTCGAAGATAGCTTGCCATCCAGGAGCACTTCGGACTCTAGGCCTCATCCAACAACGCTTCTGGTGGCCCTCCATGTCCTCTGACGCCAAGAAGTATGTCGCCGCCTGCTCCATCTGCGCCCGCAGTAAGGCATCCCACCGCGCCCCTGCTGGTCTTCTCCGCCCTCTTCCCATTCCTCATCGGCCTTGGTCTCACATCGCCATGGACTTCGTGACGGGTCTTCCCCCATCGGAAGGAAATACAGTTATCCTGACGATTGTTGATCGCTTTTCCAAGGCCGTACACTTCGTTCCCCTACCTAAGTTACCTTCTGCTCTGGAGACTGCTACACTAATCACCCAGCATGTTTTTAGATTGCATGGCATTCCTCTGGACATTGTTTCTGACAGGGGTCCGCAATTTGCCTCTCGAGTCTGGAAGGCCTTTTGCCAGGCATTGGGGGCGTCGGCCAGTCTGTCATCAGGCTACCACCCGCAGACCAACGGCCAGACTGAGCGTGCGAATCAGGACCTGGAGGCAGCCCTTCGCTGTATCTCTTCTCACCATCCAGTCTCCTGGGCCTCCCACCTGCCTTGGGTTGAATATGCCCACAACTCCCTGGTTTGCTCCGCCACAGGAATGTCTCCATTCATGGCTTCTGTTGGGTTCCAACCCCCTCTCTTCCCCGCCCAGGAGAGGGATGTGGCAGTCCCCTCAGTACAGGGGCATCTTCGGCGGGCCCACAGAGTCTGGCATGAAGCTCGGGCAGCTCTCGTTCGCACTGCTGCTCGCAACCAGAGGCTTGCAGACCACCATCGCACTCCAGCCCCGGACTACCAGCCCGGTCAGAAGGTCTGGCTGTCCTCCCGTGATCTGCCACTCCAGACTGACTCCCGCAAACTGGCACCCAGGTACATTGGCCCGTTTGTCATTGAACGGATTATTAACCCCGCTGTGCTTAGGCTCAAGCTGCCTGCTGCCTTGAATGTCCACCCATCATTTCATGTCTCACTTCTCAAACCAGTTTCCTCCAGTCCTCTGAGCCCTCCGGCAGAGCCCCCTCCTCCCCCCCGGAGTATTGACAATCATCCTGCTTTCACCGTCCAGCAGTTGTTGGATGTACGAAGGCGAGGCCGGGGGTTCCAGTACCTGGTGGATTGTGGACCCTGCTCTCCTTAGGGACTTTTATGAGAGGTACCCGGACAGGCCTGGTAGGACGCCAGGAGGCGTCCGTTGAGGGGGGGAGTACTGTTATGATTCTGTTTAGTTGTATTTTTGTTGTGTGCTTTTGTGTGCTATTTCCTGTCTCACCCCTCTCTTCTCTGTTTTCCTCTGCAGGGCTGGTGTGTGACAGGGAGTTGGCTGGCTCCTCCCAGTAGCAGACGAGGCACACCTGTTTCCACTCACCTCTTCACCTGTAGAGATAAAAGCCCGGTCCTCATGCCACTTCCCTGCCAGATAATTCCTCTGTGTTTCGACCCTCCGGTGTGTCTCGCTGCTCTCCTCGTTGTTTGGATTATTGTTTTGATTTTTGCCAGCCAACTTCCTGACTCCACTGCCGTATTTTTTGTTCTCTGCTTGAATAAAGCTTTTTGTTTATCGACCATCTCTCTCCAGTCTTTTGCTTTGGGGTCCAAAATCCTATAGGCCGTAACAAGAAGTCGAGGTAGAAGTTACAAGAACTAAAGAAAGTGAAGACATTTACATTTCTGGGAATATGGTTGGACGAGAGAGTCACATGGAGTACTCTCATTGATAAAGTAGTAGATAAATGTAAAAGGGTTTTAAATGTTATGAGGTGCTTGGCACTAAGTGGGGGGGCTGATAAAGCTGCTTTGAGGAACGTATACACAGCCTTAATTAGATCAGTCATAGCATCACGGACTAATAGTGTATGGTTCAGCTGCATACTCTTCGCTTCAAAAATTAGATAGAGTCCAGGCACAAGCACTAAGGATATGCTGTGGGGCAGTCAGATCTACACCAGTGTCTGCACTTCAGGTAGAGGTCGGAGAAATACTGATTTTTTTTTTTTGAGGAGAAAACTGTTAATTGTTAATTACTGGGCAAATCTACAGGGCCACAAATTAAAAAAGAAAGGTTTTGTGTTTGTGTTTCGGAATTATGTAAGGAATTCAAAGTTAAAGAATGGAATATTAGTCTGACGGTGTTGTTATCAGCTGTTCCACCATGGTTGCTACCTCAACCGGTAGATTTATCCTTATTGAAACGGTTACATTCAATGAAAAGTAAAATCAATGTGCAGGCTTAAGTGAACACGGTTCTACATGAACAATATGGGCAGTTTATACAAATATTTACTGATGGATCCAAAAATCCAGAAAATTGTCAAACTAGTTGTGCATTTTATGTTCCTGAGTTAAAGGTCAAAGTGGGAAAGCGAACGAGTGATCACATTGCAGTATATACAGTGGAGATGATGGCTATCTCTCTAGCACTTCAGTGGGCAGAGGAAATACAGCCAATGCGAGTGGGCATTTGCTCTGACTCCAGCGCAGCTCTGGAGAGTATAAACAACTTCTCTTCAGAATGTCGTCAGGATATTTTTACATGACATTTTACACATCATGTTTAGGTTAGTTCATTTGGGAATTGTTGTTCAATTTGTGTGGATTCCAGCACATGTGGGTATTAGAGGGAATGAGGTAGTGGATCAACTGGCAAAATGTAGTTTGAAAGCAAACTAGATTGATATAATGGTACCCATCAGTAGAGCAGAAGTAAAATCTGTTATACAAGTTGTTATCAAGCAACAATGGCAAAAACTATGGGACAGTAACATCAAAGGAAGACATTTATACCAGATACAAAGGGAAGTGGGAACGGGAAACACTTGGGGGAGTAGTAGAAGAGAACAGAGCATTAACAGCAGGATAACATTGGGTCACTCTGGATTAAATTCAAGAATGCATCTGATTGGAAAACATCCAAATGGCAATTGTGATGGTTGCCAACAACCAGAGACAATATCGTGTATTTTTTAGCTGCCCGGATTATAACAGACAAAGACTCATTCTTAAAACTGCACTGGAACAACATAACTTGATTGTAAGCGCTTTGAGCACCAGGAAAAGCACTTTATAAATGTAATGTATTGTTATTATTATTATAACATCAAGGACATTGATTTCAAGTCAATATAGGAAAGTAAATCAAGAAAAGAAGTAAACAAGCTGATCTTCAAGTTCCTCAAAAACACTGGTCTGAGGACAAGGATTTAATATGAACATTTAATAAATCAACAGTAGGTGGCGATATATGCTCCAAGTGGAAGCGATTCGCCATTAAAGAAAAAAGAAGAAGAAGTAGTAGAAGAAGAAATACGCTAACGCTACAAACAGGCATAACACTGTTACTCTGTTTTTACTGACATATAACATTTGATTTCACCTTGCTTTATTTTTTTTTACGCACGTTCAGAAACGGGAACATTTTCGGGAGTTTCAACCGGGTATCGGCCACGGAAAACGGGGACGTTTTGGTCACCCATCCCACTGTGTTTACAGCTAAACACGCTAACATTAATACTACAATCTCACTTGGGGTTGAGGCTTTTTTACACGTTGCTTGACTGCCTGCCCCATCTGATCTAAACATAGTAACGTGTATTGGGGAAAATAATTATTTAAAGTTATTTAATAATTGTGACATTTATTTTACTTTTCGATGGATGAATGATGCTCAAAGTGAGGGGGCAAAGAACACAACTGAGGGGGCAATGCCCCCTTTTGCCACCTCGTGGTGCCGGGCCCGTCCTATCCCCTAAACCTCCAGGGTTGTACACAGTTTAATACTGGCAACTTCTTATTATGGGAAATACGAAACTACAATTCCCAGTAGAGACGTGCCATAGAGAACATGTTGCGAAACACAACAGCCAGCATGTGTAGTTCTGGGGACGGGGTGGGGGAGGGGGGGACTGGTTGGACCCGTTCAACTCCAGTTTTGGACAGTCTGCCGTGGTTCCATCCCATTTCAAGTGCTGTTCGACGCTCGGCGTAACCCTCGGAGCACACTCAAACATCCAATCACAGAGCTTGAGGACTATCACAGGGTTTGTCAAGCGAAGTGGATAGAATACTTACTTCCGGGTGTAATATTCTCTAAAGCAAATGAGCTCCTCCGACCGTCCTTCCTGACGGACTCTAACTTGTGTTAATCAAACAAATAAATAAACACAAGGATAATTATGTGTTATTGTTGAGTAAATGGAGAATTGCACAGGGGAAAATAACTTAGATCTATGCCACAATTTTAGATGCAGATTTTGTTAAACTAATACGTTTGCGTTGTGGACCAACACTATACATTGACGGGGAAGGGGGTAGCAATAAAGATAACACCATTAAACAGTTACACAACATAACAGAAATAATATCGATAGCAGCGTCCCTAGCAACCACCTTGGTAACAAAGAAAACGTTGAATGGACACAATTTCCTGAAGTAATCTTCGTAATAACTAGCAAACTAAAGATCATCTACATCCACTGCACACATAATCTGAAATAACAACTCATATATACATATATATATCCACCGAGAATAAAACGAATGTCGGCCATGTTTTTTTTCTTCTGCAGGGAGACATTTGAAGATCACGTGACATAGGCGCCAGCCATTGGAAATGAATGGTGAAAAAAAACGTAGGGATCTTACAATTTCAGAGGCGTTTTTGTAGAAATACCACGTCCCAAGTTGTGGACCAACGTAGTTATTACACGTTTTTTTGTGAGACTGGGTTGCTATAACCCCCAAAACCACCCAAACATTGTCCAAATCGGCCACACCTTTACATTACATTACATTGCATTTAGCTGACGCTTTTATCCAAAGTGACTTATAATAAGTGCGTTCGACCAACAAAATACAAACTTGAAGAAAACAGAATCATATAAGTACATCAGGTTTCATAGAGCTAAAACTTTTCAAGTGCTACTCAACTGGTTTTAGATAAGCCAGTCCTTTATTAGTATATAAGTGCTTTGTTAATAGTTCTATCGCTCGAAGTGGAGTCGAAAGAGATGAGTTTTCAATCTGCGCCGGAAGATGTGCAAGCTATCTGCTGTCCTGATGTCAATGGGGAGCTCATTCCACCATTTTGGAGCCAGGATAGCAAACCCACGTGTTTTTGCCGATGGGAACTTGGGTCCCCCTCGCAGTGAGGGTGCAGCGAGTCGTTTGGCTGATGCAGAGCGAAGTGCATGTGCTGGGGTATACAGTTTAACCATGTCCTGGATGGAGGAAGGGCCAGATCCATTCACAGCATGGTACACAAGTACCATTGTCTTGAAGTGGATTCTAGAATGTACTGGAAGCCAGTGAAGGGAGCGGAGGAGCGGCGTGGTGTGGGAATATTTAGGAAGGTTGAAGACCAGACGAGCCGATGCATTCTGGATGAGCTACAGAGGTCGGATGGCAAATGCAGGTAGCCAGGAGGGAGTTGCAGTAGTCTCGGCGTGAGATGACGAGAGCCTGGACCAGAACCTGCGTCGCATTCTGGGTCAGGTGGGGACGTATCCTCCTGATGTTGTAAAGCGTGTATCTGCAGCAGCGGGTTGTAGCAGCGATGTTTGCAGTGAAGGACAGTTTGTTATCTAGGGTGACACCCAGATTCCTTGCAGTCTGAGTCGGGGAAACAATAGAGGTGCCGATGTTGATCATTAGGTCAAGAGTGGGACAATCTTTCCCCAGAGGAAAAAGCAGTTCAGTCTTGTCAAGGTTGAGCTTGAGGTGGTGAGCAGATGTCCGCTAGACAAGCAGAGATGCGTGCGACGACCTGGGTCTCTGAGCGGGGAAAGGACAGAATTACTTGGGTGTCGTCAGCGTAGCAGTGGTATGAAAAACCATGCGGGCTAATGACAGATCCGAGCGAGTTTGTCTACAGGGAGAAGAGGAGGGGACCAAGAACAGAGCCCTGAGGGACCCCTGTAGTTAATTAACAAGGATCGGACTCGGACCCTCTCCAAGTTACCCTGTAGGTGCGGTCTTTGAGGTATGAGGTGAGGAGGGAAAGTGCAGAGCCTGAAACTCCAAGTTCTTGGAGAGTGCGAAGGAGGATCTGATGGTTCACCGTGTCGAATGCAGCAGACAGGTCCAACAGGATGATGACAGGAGAGGGAGGCTGCTTTAGCCGTGTGCAGTTCCTCAGAGACAGCAAGGAGGGCAGTTTCTGTGGAGTGACTTGCCTTGAAACCAGACTGGTGCGGATCCAGAAGGTTGTTCTGATGGAAATAACAGGAGAGTTGTTTAAAGACAGCGCGTTCAAGTGTTTTAGACAGGAACGGGAGGAGAGAGACAGGCCTGTAGTTTATAACATCGGACGGGTTGAGAGTGGGTTTTTTTAGGAGAGGGTTTACTCTTGCCTCCTTGAGACTGTTTGGAAAGTGACCAGAAGTTAGAGAAGTGTTGATGAAATGGGTGAGAAATGGTAGACTATCAGGAGCGATAGTCTGAAGGAGGTTTGAGGGGATAGGGTCCAGAGGACAGGTGGTAGGACGGGCAGAGGTAATGAGGGTAAGAACCTCACTTGGAGAGAGAGGGGAGAAGGAGGTTAGTGTGTCGGTGAAGGGAGGGTCTGGTGACCCAGCGGTGAGTAAAGGTGAGTCAGAAAAAGAAGAGCGAATATCATCAACCTTTTTTTCAAAGTGGTTAACAAAGTCGCTTGACAGAAGGGAGGAGGGGGAAGGGGCTTTGGGGGGGTCCAGGAGGGAGGAGAAGATGGAAATAGTTTTTGGGGATTGGAATAGGAAGATTGGATCTTATCTTGAAAGAAAGTGCTTTTTGCCTGAGAGATCGAAGCAGAGAAAGAGGAGAGGAAAGCCTGATAGGTTAGGAGGTCGTCATGGTGTTTGGATTTCCACCGTTTCCACTCTGCTGCCCTAAGGACGGTTCTATTAGCATGCAGTGCGTCATTTATCCAGGGAGCAGGAGGGGACTGACGAGCCTGCAGAGATGTGAGAGGACAGAGAGAGTCCAGAGAGGATGAGAGAGTAGAGAGGAGAGTTTCCGCAGCAGAGTTTGGAAGCAGGAGTTGGAACGAGTCAGAGGAAGGGAGGGCTGAGAGCACCGATGAGGTCAGGGTAGAGGGGGAGAGGGAACGAAGGTTACGGCGGACAGGTGCAGGATGAGAAGAGATTAGTTTGTTATGTTTGGAAAGGGGTAGAGAGAATGAAATGAAGAAGTGATCGGATGTGTGGAGCGGGTTTACAGAGAGGTTAGAAGTAGAGCAGTTCCTTGAGAATATGAGATCAAGGACATTGCCAGCTTTATGAGTTGGTGGGGACGGAGACAGTGAGAAAGCAAAGGCGGTTAACAGAGATGTTAGTTCGTCTATCTTCCCCGTCTGGAGGTTGAAGTCTCCGAGAAGTACAGCGGGTGGGCCAGTTTCAGGGATGTGTGAGAGGAGATTATCTAATTCCTCCAAGAAGTCCCCCAAGGCGCCTGGTGGACGGTAGAGAACAACAATGGTTAATTGTATAGGATGGGTTACTGTGACGGCATGGAATTCAAAGGTGGAAGGAGTGAAGTTAGGTAGCTTGAAGAGGGAAAAGCTCAATTTGTTTACTTTATTACTATTGTCCACATAGGCTATAATGCCATTAATTCTAATTAACGCAACTACGGCTAATTGTGCAAATTGCCCAACAAATGCAAGTTAGCATCCGGCAGTTTCCATGTGCTGGGGACCTGTAGTATCATTATCGTACAATTTTGGGGTACTCAACATTTCCAGGTTCACTACGCTGGCAAGTAGACTATTGTGGATTGAAGACAGCAGAGACAAACAGAACCGTGCCATGCTAAATCTGAGTAAACTTGTCCAAGTAATCAATGACAACGCGACACAAAATAATGAAATAGGTGTAATAAGTAAAAAATGCTCACCTGTGACTCTATTTTCAGGGCAGACCAGCATTCCAGGATCTGGCCAACAGGTCGGCCATCATTGATGACCTAATTGTGCTGCAGGGCAAAGGTAGTCTGCATTAACAATCAGAGGAAGGTTTTTGTCACTCATCTTAACTTCATCTACAATTTGGAGTCTCAATCGCTCGAGGCTTGTACCATCTTCACCCAATGAGAAATTAGGCAAGAAGTTCACTTCTGCCCTCTTTGGTCTTTTAAACCGCTAGTGATTTGTCAAATTGTCAATTTTGAAAAATCATTTGTGTATGATGTGTATTCATTTGACAAAAATATTTGACAAAATAAAAATAGTACAAAAAAAACATTTTCTATTTTTAATTGTATTCATCTGGCGACCCCCACTTTGGGAACCCCTGATCTAATGCTACTGAATTGGCATCACTCTCATACTTTATAACTAGCAATACAGCCTTTAATGGAAGCTCCTTGATGTCAAGGGAACATAACCGCCCGTCAAAGTCTGGATCTTGGTATGATAAATTGAAGTCAAAGTCTAGCTTAAACTTTTATTTTATCATGGTTTTTAAATCATCCACAGATTCTGGACGTGAAGATAAAGTCATCTTCCTGACAATGTCCATTGAGTTCAGTTTGGCCACACAAAACTCAGGCAAGTTGAGCACGATTTCAGTTTTGGATGAAAAACTGGATTGGTTTGGATTAAGTATAATTAACTTCCAATGATGATGTGTGAGAGGGGTTTGCAGTTGAAACGGACGTCATCTCAGTTAAAACGGAAGTCGTTCCAATTTAACCTGAAGTAGTTAATGTGTGAGTGAGAGTTTCAAATCTGTTTCACAGATGTTTTCAAATGATTCTGGTTTGAGTTGCGTGAGAGTTTTTCATACGTGTATGTAAACGGCCCCTGATAATTAACTGAGCACTGAATACTTAATATAAAAAATCTGTTCATGCAGCTTGTGAAATTACTCAAAGTGTAAATAAAGTCAGATTTAAGTGTTATAATTCACATCATTAATCCAAAATTATGTAAAGTAACTACAGGAATAAAATAAATGTAGTGGTGTAAAAGTACATGATTTACCTCTGAATTGTAGTGGAGTAGAAGTACAAAGTAGCAAAACATTTAAATGCTCATAAAGTACAAGTACCTGAACATTGCTCTTAAGTGCAGTACTTGAGTACATGCTAGTTACTTTACACCACTGACAATAGAACATAAAGGTTTCACTATAGAATTAACAGTTTGTCTCCAACATTAATGTAGCATGATTGGCAGGTGTTTTATTTTTATTTAACTGGTCATTGAAATCATGCAATTTATTTTGTATGTATTCAAATGATTAAACATTTGTAGATGTTAAAATAGCTTTGTATATAACCAAAAACATTCTATTCTGATGTAATCAAACCATATGACTGTACCTCCACAGCCCACTAGATGGTGCTCCAATGCCCACCATGTGCTGCTGGTTGTTGAGAAAAGCTGTGCTTAATAGGTCCTGCTCCCTGAATACTAAATGATAGACAGGAACTCACAGTTTGGTTTTTGATGTGATTGAAGTTGACGGTGAGCCAACCAGGTCAGGACGTTCAGATCCCTGGGTTCCTGAATAGAAGATTTCAGAGCTGACACCTGATCTTTTTCCTTCCATAAAACATTGTTAAAACGTCTCCAAGCCCCAGACGCAAAGAGCCTGGCCGTTTCTCAATGTCGAGTATACATGCTGCAGAGCCACTAATTCAAGTATACTACGTTATCGAGTGGCCCCAAATGCTGGGCATTTAATATGCATTTAAACAGTCCTTCGACGCCACTCGATGACGTAGTATACTTGAAATAGTGGCTCTGCAGCAGGTTTACTCGACATTGAGAAACGGCCCCTGATTTCTTGACTGTGATTCACAACGATTTTTGACCTTCCTTGAAAGACATTTCTTCTTTAAATAATTCCTGTCTGTCTCCACCAACCCCTACAGGAAATGTGTCTCTAAAGCAGATTTTCTTTACTATCTGCATCTAAATAAAACAGGAAGTTAACCTAAATTACATTTAAGACATACAACTGCAAAGAAAGTAACAAAAACAATGTAATATCCTTTTCAGTGTCACAGAACACAAATTGTACTATAATACGATGGTTACACGACGGCATTGCGAGGGCTTCACATAGTCGTGTTGCCTTCCTAAGACAATCGAGCAGCTTCTTGTTTCCTTCGTATTGTCTTTGTGAGGTGAAAAATGCCCGATGGCACCGATGATACCGATGATCACATGAAGTAAAGACGAAGATGACGCGATTTGACAAGACGCCCTCATGATAGCCTTACGAAGGGCAAAATGGACACACAAATTCAACACGAAAATGAACCTTCGCAAGGTCTTTCGGCAGTTTTTTGGAATGCCAAAGATGTTGCCACCGCTCACGAAGTTGCTGCCGGAGCCTGAGAAACTCCACCGGCGGTCATACGATGGCTTAAGATGCCCTCACGAATGGCCCGATGTTGTTACGATCAGAGCCGAATTTGAACATTTCGGGACAGTGTGACACGGGCTTAAATGAGTAACCATTTGAGCTATAATCAAATAAAGATACATATTTATACACGCACAGTTAGGGTTGGGAACCGAAACTCGGTTCCAGATGAGAACCGATAAGAAAATGCCGGGTACCGGGTACCCATACAAAATACACAATTTCGGTTCTGCTTAACGGTTCCTAAACGCGGCAGCCCCTGTATTCCACCGGGTCCGTCTGCGCCGGGGCGACCCGGTGGAATACAGGGTAAGGGGGACTGGCCATCTGTGTGTTCTGGAGAATCACAGAACGGCCGGTCGTCAGCGGGCCGTTGACGGCTGGCTCGGTAATCTTTTCAAACGGCATCATATAAATTGCGCTGGCGAGGCTCCCCCCGTTGACTTCCCCCCCCCCCCCCCCCGTTGACAGTTCACTAGCCCCCCCCCCCCCGTTGACAGTGTACGTGGGCAGGGCTGGGTGAGATTCCCGGGCTGATTTTTAGTCCCAGTCCGCCCATCATGCGCCTTGGTGACTGGACATCTCCTTCATCTCCTTCATAAAACTAATAAAAGGGGGAGTAATCGGGCAGTTCGATGTGTGTCGAGGTGTGTGTGTGTGCAGAGGTGTGTGTGTGTAGAGGTTTGTGTGGTTAAAACGTAACAGCCAGCGGTCACTCTTTATAGCTGTTCGAATGAACACATTGTAGGCGGTTTGTTTTAGTTGGGAATGTATTTATATTTATTCTGATCAGTTATAATGTTGTTCTTGGGTGAAATTAACAGATGGCTAATAAACCATTAATCATACCTGCACATAATAATATAGACATTTGTTATAATCATTATGAGGACATGTGCAGCTATTATAAATTACCTGTGAATGGTTCCTCCCAATAAGATCCTCTATAAAAGAGCCAGTCTTCAGTCGGAGGGAAGTGGTGAACACCTCCATGCTAGCTGGCTGTTCTCTTATGGTGGTTGTGAAATAAAGTCACTATGGTGTGCAACTCTACCTCCTCTCGTGGTTGGTTCTTTCACTGGAAATCCAGCCGCTAAAAGGGTCGCTGTCTCACTGTAAGCAATCAGGAGGACTTTGAAGTTGATTCTTTGACGGACGGGGAGCCAGTGGAGGTTCTGGAGGACGGAAGTGATGTGGAGTCGGGAGCGGGTGTGGGTGAGGAGGCGGGCAGCAGAGTTCTGGATATGTTGGAGTTTATGGAGGAGGTTGGATGGTATGCCGAGCCGTGATGTGATGAATGCATGAATCAGGGTTTCAGCAGCAGCGGAGGTGAGTGATGGGTGGAGAAGGGCAATGTTTTTGAGGTGGAAAAAGGCGGTCCTGGTGATGTGATTGATGTGGTGATTGATTTTGAGCTGACTGTCGAAGATGACTCCGAGGTTGCGGATGTGAGGGGGGGGGGGGACAGAAAGATATGGATACAAGGTGTGCAAATGTATTTAGTTTTCTATCCATGGGAACATGATTTAAGTGTGGGGGGGACCTAACCTCCTCTAGGGGGGTCCGGGGGCATGCTCCCCCGGGAAGATGTTTTTTTTTTTTTAAATGTTGAAGTTAAAAGCATCAATCTGGTGTATCTCTCAACACCCATATGAAACAGAACTGTAAGCAGATTTTCTTTTTCTTTATGGATATTTTACAAATCACACAAATCACACCTTTCAAACTGTACTCTTGTTTATTAATAACAACTTTTTTGTACTGTCATATAGTATCTTATAACTGTTTACTTTATTCTCTTATTTTTGATCAACTATAATGATAAAGATGTGCCTTTACCTCACTGGTTGTAGAAAAAGCTTCTTATATTTGTTAGCATAGCTAGCTAACCAGATGCTAATAACAACAAAGGTATTGACTGTATGATCAGTATGACAGATGAATAGATCGCCACTGGGCTTTCAACTAAAGACACAGCCACGCAAAAACTGCGGCATGTGTACGGCTCCTTATGGGTACTGCAATTTCTGCAAAGTGCCGGAGTGGCGTTCTGGTGCTCTCCGTCAGAACTACACCCCTGTCAGACGAGACATATACCACGTTGACACGTTAGGCTCGTGTTGTGTTCATGGACCCTGACCTTGGCCAGGAAAAACAGGCACTCGCTTGTTTAATTCATTTGCGGTCTAGATTTCTTAAATGTTTTTCTTTTTTGCGTGTGTTTATAAATTACCTCGAGGGCCGTACCAAATGGTCTCGCCGTCCGTATACGGCCTGGAGGCCGGAGGTTCCCCACCCCTGCTTTAGGGGCTCCGTACATTTATGTAAGACCAATCAATGATATATTAATACTAATTGAGGGCCTTTAAAAAAAAGGAAATGTATTCTAAGGTTTTATAATGCTATAGTTACTTTAGAGAATCTCCCTGAACCAATACTCTAACCAACGGTATTTTTCTGACATATCAGTGACCACGAGGAAACTTATGTAGGTGCAGATACAGAATGTGGACCGGCAGGGAAGCTTTCCTACAGTAGTCACTGCCGAGAAAGAGGGGTAAAAACAGCTGATGATTGAAAAAAAAGAATAATGACGATAACTATACGTGTTTAAGACTGATTATGCAGATGTAAAATACACATTGACAGCAAGAAACACATCACATCCCAGGAGAAAAAACGTAGTCAAAGTGGACTCTAGTCTTGGTTCTTCCTGTGTGCAGTATACGTTTTTAATCTGTGATATAATTGCTGTGCACGTAACCAATCCGTCCACAGAACTCAGATGCTCTGTAATAAAATACAACAAAAATGATAGTATTCCGACTGTCTACATTCGAATCACTATTTGCATGTTTTTCAGCTCCTGCACAGCAAAGAGCTTCATGTGACTTTACCTTTAAGAGTTAAAACACAGAATCAATAAGTCACAACTAATTATTCTATTAAGTAGTTAACATCCCAGGGAGTTCAAAGGCAGAAGGATAGTGCTCTTTGTTATCCACAGCGTTAACATGTTATTCAACAAAAGACACAATATGCTTTTATTTTGAAAAGCTGTTGATGACTGAAAGATTTGCACATGGTCGGTAACATGGGCCCCTCACCTCAGATCAGGGTCTGTCAGCTTGTGGGATCACAAAGGAGTACTGCAAGAGGGCACAGGAGCCGATCATTTCCATTCCCACATAACAATATTCATTAGAACATTTTTCTGGAGTCAGGGCATAACACAAGATGGAACGCCTTCCCAAGGGCCCTCGGGAGGGGAGCCACTTCCTTTTCACTTTCCATCACATTGATGAAGTGAAATAATTTCAATGCTTGTGTTTAAAAGTTTTGCATATTGGTATTAATAACAGACACTTTTCTTAGGCCCTGTGTCAACTTCTTGTATACATTTGTACTGTTGTCCTGTACTCATCTGTTAGAAGTCTAGTTTACTGGACTAGACTTGCCCTGTCCAAATATGTGGTTAGACTGTTAATTTTATATATTTATTGTTGTGCTTCTTTTTTATTTATACCTTAACGCAAATATCTAATCAGCCAATCACATGGCAGCACCTCAATGTATTTAGGCATGTAGACATGGTGAAGAGGACCTGGTGAAGTTCAGACAGAGCATCAGAACGGGCAAGATAGGGGATTTTAGTGACTTTGAACGTGGCATGGTTGTTGGTGCCGGATGGGCTGGTCTGAGTATTTCAGAAACTGCTGATCTTCTGGGATTTTCACACACAAACATCTCTAGGGTTTACAGAGAATGGTGCAAAAAAAGAGAAAATATCCAGTGAGCGGCAGTTCTCTTGGCCAAAATGCCTTGTTCTGGTTTGTTTTGTGTTCGTATCTTTTATGTGATTTTATACTTATTTTGATGTTTTGTCAGCTGAGCTGTGTGATTTTATATTTAATGTATCTCTCTGTACAGCACTTTGGTCTGGAGGTTTTAAAGTGCTATATAAATTGAAGTTGGATTGGACTGGATTGTTGATGCCAGAGGTCAGAGGAGAATGGCCAGACTGGTTCAAGATGAAAGAAAGGCAACAGTAACTAAAAAAACCTCTAGTTTGCAAGGTTTGCAGAAGACCATCTCTGAACACAACAGAGGGGCTACAGCAGCAGCGTCAATTCGATCTCTCTATTTGTGTCGCACACAGATCAATTAATAATATAGTTCACTTTGACTTGACAAGTAGCTACTCTTTTCAGGCATTGGGCAGAGCCTCCTCCCAGCACTTTGCTAATGTCAACATATATCCTGACAATGTATCAGAGCTTTTATGAGACAGACTAGTTTTATACCCTAAACCTTTATCTATCTATTTGGGTTTGTAGGTGTTATGGCTGTATGTATTCCCTGTTTATTTTTCCATTTGGTTCCTCTACCCAGGTGTGCTGCATTGCTGTAACGAGGTTCAGACGAGGTGCACATGGGGATGGAAGTGCTTAAAAGCTCCAGTGCAGCAGCAGAAGAGAGAGGCCTCTGGTGTGGGGACTGCTGTGGTTCTGCCTCTCATGCTAGGATGGATAATTAAACCTTTGATGTGGTGTTCTAATAAATCCTATGGATTTGATGATTTTAAAGGTGTCTTTCGTGTTCTATTTGGGTCAGTGGTGGAATTTTGTTAGGCCATAGGGCCATTTTAAAGGTGAGGCTTGACAGATGGGGGCTCGTCCGGGATTGAAAGTCCATGAGGTGAGGTCAATTTGTAAGCATTTGTCTGTATCTAGTGGCCGTTTGCTTAGTGGAGAGATTTTGTTTGAGTTAATGTGTGGTTGTTTGTTTAGTTGGGCATTTCATTGTTTCACCGGCTTTTTCAGATTTCAGTGTTGAGCACCCTGACTAGTAAGTCACCGGACAGGTTTGAAGATCTTGCCACTTTTTTGTTTTGCCTTTCTTATTTTTGGTGGTAATCCTGAGTGGGGGTACGCTTCAGTATTGCTTTAGGCTATATCTATAGTCTTCTGTGATGCACTGAGTTCAGCGTTTAAAGTCGCCTCGAGCTCTGTAAGCCACTGAAGACTAGCTAGGTTAGTTAGCCATCTCCATCAGAGCTCAGGGTTGGGGTGCCTCACTATTGTTTGTTTTCCGAGTTTTTGCAAAGCAACTTTTGACTTTACTTTTTGTTTGGCCAATCTGTGGAGCTATAATAAATGCACGTTCAGTAACTTGTGGTATGTGACTTTTTAGGTGGTGGTATCTGCAGTCCACATTAGTCGGGTCAATTTCGGGTTGCTGCTTAGGCAGAACGTTTAATACAGCGTATTTCTGGTATATTCATTTTATTATGTCACCTGCTATATAAGAATTGTGTTTTTATATATTCATGTGTATACTTAATTACTTTGTAATAAATAGCAGCAGTCTGTATAACAAGCAGCTGGAAATATGAGACGTGAAATCTTTGTATTTGGAGTAGTGGAGATGTGGGAGATGAGATATCCTTATTTGGACAACAGCTCAAACCTCTGGAATGCTGCATGGTAATGAGTGTGCGTTACTATTTCAGAAGCATGGCTGTAGGACTGCTTAAGAGCAGAGGTAATGTTTTCCTCGTTATTATTGATATTAAAGTAACTTACATGTATTACTTGTATTATTCAACTATAAACAACTATATCTTAGACATATCTTTAAAATGCCAAGGGTGTGTGGAGCTGTGTGTATTGAACTGATGGGGGAGGGGGCCGGAGAGAGGGAAATCTATGCAGAAAATGTGTGTGTGTCAAAACTGCAAGAATGTGTGACAACGAACACCAGATGTGTTTGTTTTGCCACAAACGTAAGAGACTCTTGTTTCCGGGTCATCTCGGCTGGCTCGCGCTGATTCGCTACGACAGCCGATCCTTTTTATATCTCCCAATGGATGGGCCCTATGGGAGGAGCATCTGACACAACTCCTCCCCGTTGTTCTTACATGTATGCTGTTGTGTGCTTTGTCCGGTCTCTTTTCCTCCTGCCGTCAAGATAGTAAGATCTCCCAGCACTGGGAACAGAGCAGGGGTGCTCCTTTAAAGTGTACTAGGACCAGATCAGGGTTACCCCTTTTAACTTGTATTGTTGTTCTTTTACCATTAAAACAGATTATTGTTTAACCTTTTATCTGGTGCTTTGAATTCCTTCTTTTATAAATCTGACCAGCTCATCAAAGGACGCGTGGAGCCGAGGTGGGTTTCAGACCACTCATTGCTCCAACAGTAGGCAACATTTGTGTGTAGTTTACTACAGTGTGACCATGTATGTTGTGGTTATTGCAGTCCACTTGTTGGTGGTCACTTGTGTGTTGTTGCTGTCATGTATTTAATTGTAGCAAATTAGTAGTTTGGTGTGCTCATGCCGGTTCGTCAAGTGACCTTGTTTAGTGTGCTCATACCGGTTCGTCAAGTGAACTTGTTTAGTGTGCTCATGCCGGTTCGTCAAGTGAGCTTGTGTTGCTGGTTTCCTGCATCCATCACAGTAACTTGTGCATGTGGTTGGAAGATTAAATGGTGTCCATTTTTGTGTTGTGGCAGTTCACTCGTGTTGGATCATAGTGTTGCTATTAGTGAATGGCAGCAACTTTGTAGTTGGTCTACTTGTGGTGATCCTTTAGGTCTGTGGCTGTTGCACTCCACATTGTGTTGGACATGTCTGTTACGGTTTGTGTTGGTAATCGCAGTAACTTGGTTTGGCTTTTTAGTTTGTTTGTCACCTCATGCTGGTAGTCATTTTGTTTAATTGATTTGGCTACTTGTGTGGTTGCTGCTCATTCTGTGTGGCAACATCTTAGGTTGCGGCCACACGAAGACGAATTCGGTCGTTTGCGTTACTGTTTAGTGTCATATAGACCGTTTGGCCACACGAGGACGACCGAATACGGCACTAAACGACTGAGGAAACGATAACGGGTCCCAAGGTGGATAGAAAGGCATACGCAACTCTCTGGGGGGTCAAACGGCTCCGTGTGTGCGCCCTATCCGAATATTTTCAGATCACTGATAGTGATTGCGCAATAGCCCTGCCTCTCCCCACCTCTTCTGCTCACCTCCGCTTACCCCGCGCCATTGCTGAAGTGTTTCGCAACCAACAACAACAACAATGGCGGATCGCAGAGTTGCTATCGTGCTCCGGACGCTATTGACCATGCTCCAGTTGTTTGTGCAACATACAGCAATAATGATGAGGCAATAGCCCCACCTCTGCTGCTCACCCCCGCGTCAAAGTAAACTGCACCCTGAATTCAGATTATTTATCTTTCTCTCGATATGGACCTAAACGCGAGTGAAGTCTAATCTGACAGGATGGAGACACGCAGCTCTGCTCACCTGCAGCTCCTCCCGCTGCAGCAAAACACACACTTCAAGTCAGATCATCACCCTTAGCTATTTTAATTACCTCTCAAACTCCCTAAACTAGTTATAGATATGTTTATTTTTACTGTCGGCCGGGTCACTCATTACTGGATCACATGCTGCATGAGACAGACACTGACGCTGTCCGAAGAGAGGCAGGAAAAAGAGAAGCTCCGTGTATTTTATCATTATATTATATAGAGTCGTTATTCATTTGTTTTAAAGCTCAATAAATAACAAAGAAGACCTTTGACCGGCACTTTTATAATTTTGTCCGGAAGATTTAAACTTTAATACACGTTGACTGGCGAAAAACTCTGCCCAGTTCCCTCAGCCCCCACCGCGGAGAATAAACAGAAGGGCAACCATGACAACCATGCTTCTTCGCTGCTTTTGTGGAGGAAGTTACAGCGCCACGTACAGGCTCCTGCATATGTACTGCAGCTTCTCCAGCGGTTGGAGCTAAACGGAGCGGTCTCGTGTGGGCAGACACTATCCGGATAACTATTGCGTGTGGACGGAAGCTTGTTTGCGTTTGCGTTAATCCTATGCGTTTAGCCGTTTTCGTCCTCGTGTGGCCGCAGCCTTAGTTGGCCATGTTTTAGAGTTTGATAATATCTTGTTCCACATTTGACCCAGATTGACACCTTTTGTCAGCAGTCCTTAACCCAACCCGGTATCACGGCAAGACGTGAACATGTGACGATTTACCATGCTGGGAGACGTGAAGATGTCACGATTTCAAACGTGACAGTTACACGGTATTGTTAACCAGTGGAGAAATAACCGGAAATACCAACCAAATGCTACTCCGACGTAATGATATATTTTGTAATAGTCACCCTCGATTACGCCAATTTTCTTGTTGCCCCAGCTGGTCGACACCTCTTTTAGCAGAAACAAAGGCTACATTAATGTATTAAATCGATGTTAATCCGTGTGTGTGAATGTGGAATTAACGGACGTGACGTTGCGCGATTGAGTTGCCAGGCAACAGCTTCGGTTCATGTTAATTTACAAACTCTTCAACTACAATCGTAGTTATATTTAAAAACATGTCACAAGGCCTCACGAAATACTTTAATGCAAATTAAAATGTGAAGGAATGTGTGTGTATAACAAAATACATCGGTCATAAACTAAACCGGAAACAGACGTAGGCAAGATCCTCAGCGCGATGATTGGATGGTTTAGCCGCAATGCATGCTGGGATTTGGTGTTTATGTGATGTGAAATCTGAAAACGTTTTTTAAAAATACAATAATACTTTATTCCGAGTGTGCTTGCTTTTCTCTTTGAAAGTCATCACATAACGGCATTGTAATACACGTATCGGCTGCATTAAATATTACATATCTGCCGTAATTCTCTATTTATAGAGCCCTGCTGAGAAGACTTCTAGACAAACAGGAGAACTGCCGCCAAAACTGAAGATGTGACGTGGATCATAAATATATAAGCAATCAAACAACGTCTTACATTTCTTTTCACACAATACGTCTCCTTGCAGTATCAACACTAATTCGGCTGACTTTTATATTTGATCCAATTGGTAGATAGTAGGGGTGTAACGGTACACGTACCGAAATTATTCGGTACGGGCCCTTCGGTTTGGTACACGTGTGTACCGAAGTGTACCGAACGAATATAACGTTAAACGTAAACAATTGAGAACGTGAACAACTTCTTGGAAGTAATCTCAGGTGCTGTGTCACAGCATTCAGAGTAATTTGCTCCCATTGTGTTCAACGCGTCATAGAGCGAGCAAGTCATTTCATTGGACGAGCTGCTCAGAGGGATGCGTTCAAATGTAGTCAGTAATTTGAGGAACTGTCGAAATGGCGAACGCAGATAAAGTTGAGCTCCAAAATCCTCCAGCATCATTGAAGTCTCCGGTTTGGGAACATTTTAGTTTCGCAGTTACGTACAAGGATGACGGACAAAGACAGGTGGACCGAACCAAAGCTGTTTTTAGGCATTGTTCAACTAAAATTGGTTACGCGGCTGGCAATACATCAAACTTGCACACTCATTTGAAAAGGCATCACCCGAACGTGAATATCACCGGTACCAAAAGACTGAAGTGCAAACCCAACTCCCACTAGCATGTAAGCCTCCACCACTCGCAAAAAGTTCAGACCGAGCCAAAGCTATTACAAACGGCAAATATCCTTATGTTGCCATGTTAGCAAAGCGCTACCTGGCTGTATCTGCTAACTCTGTCCCACGCGAGAGGGTGTTCTCCACAGCAGGAGACATTGTTAGTGCCAGCAGATCTGCCCTTTCAGCAAGCAATGTGGACAAGTTCATCTTTCTTTAAAAAAACATGAAATAACAAGCAAGTCCTAATGTCAAAATGGCTGCTTAGGTACTAGTACAGTAAAGTACAAATACAGATTATTTCAGTTCATCGAAAAGCTGCACCTTAATGTTTATTTTATTATATTTTATATTTATTTGAGTGAATATTCATAGTTTAATAATAATTAAAAACCCAAAACTAATATTTTATGTTTTGTGAGTAAAGTAAAGTTCAAATACAGATTATTTCAGTTCATCGAAATGCTGCACCTTAATGTTTATTTTATTATATTTTGTATTTATTTGAGTGAATACATTATTCACAGTTTAATAATAATTAAAAAAAAATATGTTATGTTTTGTGATAATTTTTTCTGCTGTACCGAAAACGTACAGAACCGAACCGTAATTTAAAAACCGAGGTACGTACCGAACCGAAATGTTTGTGAACCGTTACACCCCTAGTAGATAGGCTGTATTTACACCATAAAGGTGCACAGCTGATATAAAGGGACACCTAGTGGTTAAAGCATGTTATTATTTTATTATTAGATATTAATAGGATCCCTATAAAGTATATTCGTTATTCTCTACTAATAGTTAATTAAAGACTGTATATAATGACTAGTTTGCACATCCCTTTCAAGATTTTCGAAGCTAAGGTTTATTGACATATCATATTATACACAACTACTGTATGCAATGAATGAAGAACTTGGGTCGCAGGTTCCTCAACAGTGCATTACAACTAAGACATCTATCAATATGTGTGTGTACTCCACCATTAAACTGTCATTCTGCACATTTCTTATACTATCTACATACATCTTATAAGAGTATAATACATATGTATAATATCAGTTTAATAATAAACAAATAATAAACAAATAAGTGCTGAAACATAGTTAACATTGCAGGAAAGCAATATATTAGACATTAAGTACTTTGTCAGGCTTAATATTAATCTGTAGATACAAATGTCACTGTGTGTGCTGTGTGCTCTGCATGTGTGACCATTAAAGAATCAGAATACCTTTATTAGTTCCACAGAGGGGAAATGTGCAGCGTTACAGCAGGAAAGAGCCACAGACAGCTTAGTGTTGCATATCCAGGGTGTCCGCGGGGTCTTAAAAAGTATTAAAAGTTGATAAATCAATTTAGCGAGAATTAAGGCTATTAAAAAGTATTAAACGGCATTTTCCAAGGTACTAAGAAGGTCCACAGCAACGACAACATGAAACACCCTTTAATTTACTGAAACAACATGTCGGGAAACCCCCTCAAGTTGGCCCCATGCATAGCGTGCCATAAAATGCTGCTTCTTATTTTAAGTTTCGTTGCCTTGCTCCGCTCTGTGGGGGGCGGGGGGTGTTTATCTGCTGGTGGACTACCTGAGAGATATACAGCGGGGCCCTTTCTCATTTCATCAAATCCCCCTCCTCGACTCCTCGACTCCTCTGTCCTCCGGTAGTGACCCGGAAATGAATTTTAGCGCGCCATGTTGAAGGACATCCCATTTCTCTAAATGCACGTCGAGGACCGAGCATCGAGCATCAAGGAGGCTCTCTGGAGGAGCTCTAACCGAGGATACACTGATGGGTCCTCCATGGTCCTCCACGGCTCCTTCGCGGATGCATTTCCGGGAACAGAGATGTTTCAAAGAGTCGTGACGCACGGCCGGACTTATCTCAGCCAATGACAGCTCTGCATGCATCCTCTGGATATTATTTTAGAAACTGCTTTCATCGCGACGCGATGTTTACAGAGAGAACAGCTGTGAGGTCCTTGCAGAAAGCAGAGCAGTGTGTATAATATATATCGCTCAGTATAACAGGCCTACTCTCTTTATTTGCTTTAGTAGTAGATATCTACAAACAAAGAGTCGATATTTTTCTAAAACCATTCAGTGCTTCACAATAAAATACACAACGGCTGTAGCCTGTTTTAGGAGCTGTATGTGCGTATGTGTGTGTGTGTGTCAGGGTTTCCGCTAGGATTTTTTCTCACCGGTCAAATGTCTGGGCAGAATTTATTTTACCGGACTAATTTGAAACTTACCGGTCATATTTCAATAATAATAAGAGTTGTGTAGCAGAGTTTCCGTTAGCAGGTTATTACCGGACTATGAGCAGATATGCTTCAGTTTAAAACTCAGTTCACGGGCTCATTTTTATATTGCTTCGGTTTATAATCGTAACAGATCGAAAAATTCAGATTCATTTTTCAATAAATGATTCCACAAACAACAAACAACATAATTATTACATTCAAACAAACTACTTGTAGTAGATAACGTACATTATTCAAAAGTTTACATTACATTTGAATAATAACACGGGAGAAACGGAGCCTCTCTTTTCCCCTCTCCCTCCCTCTCCCTCCCTCTCCCTCCCTCTCTCTCCTGACAGCACGTCAGTTTCTCAAGCAGCTCGCTAAACAGAGGGCGGGGCTTCAAGTGATTATGCAGAGCTGCGTGTCTCCTCTGACTCAGCAGCTGATCTGATCTCTCTCTCTCTCGTCCGGTTATACTTCACTCGCGTTTATGTCCATATCGCTCAGACCCAGCTCTCCTGATCGGCCTTTATAGAGAGCACCGATCAAACTATTAAGAGTGAATATCGGCCGATAATGACCCGCGGCCGATCGATCGGAGCCTCCCTAATTATTACCAGACATGTTGACCGGCAGGTTTTGAATTTACCGGTTTTTAATAAATGTTACCAGCTAAAAACCGGTAATTACCGGCTAACGGAAACCCTGGTGTGTGTGTGTGTGTGTGTGTGTGTGTGTGTGTGTGTGTGTGTGTGTGTGTGTGTGTGTGTGTGTGTGTGTGTGTGTGTGTGTGTGTGTGTGTGTGTGTGTGTGTGTGTGTGTGTGTGTGTGTGTGTGTGTGTGTGTGTGTGTGTGTGTGTGTGTGTGTGTGTGTGTGTGTGTGTGTGTGTGTGGTACAGTGTGTAGGTGTGTGTGGTACAGTGTGTGTGTAGATGCAGCGGATAGATAGGTCTGTTGGTTTGGTGTCCTCTGCTTACTTTTAATACTTGTAAATACAACTTTTGGCCCGTAATTTATTTTCCTCATTGTAGCGACCAAAGGGGAGAGGGGGGGGATATATCCAGTCTCTGATAGTGTTACGAGTTATGAGAGTGCTCTGTTTGATTCTGAAATTGTATTTATTTATATAAATATATACACATATATATATATGTGTGTGTGCGTGTCCGCATCTGTAGCAAGCGGCAAACTCTGGGGAAGAGCCGGGAAGCCAATACGGAAGTGCCACACACTGCAGTTCATATATTGGCCGATAGGCGATGGCTGCAGAAAGGAGCAATTTCCATAGACCCCCATGTTAAAATGCCCAACTTTACAGCAGAAAAAAACATGTTTCTACCCCTGGCTCCATACATTTTATTATCGATATAGTTAGATTCCACCTTCATGATTATGGATCTGAGAGTGAATTGTTTTCTAACGCGACCCATTTATTTATATTAGGTCTTAAAGTTTGTGCATCAATTAGGGCGTGGTCACATTGAGTGACGGCTCTGTCAAGTGCCTGCCGCTGTTAGCTTCTTGTCTCTCTGCTAGCTGCTCCGTGAAGCTAGCTACAGGGACTCTGCCTACTCAGCTCATCCAGGAAACACAACTTGTAGCCGGCCGTGGTTTTTTGTTCTTCATGCTTATATATCGGACTATTGTGACTCGCTCTGCGGTTAAAACAGACGGTGCATGAATGCGGTAAGTAAAATTCGAGTCCTTTATTTATGTGTTAATGACTTTAATCAGCTACGTAATGAATGGTAAGGCTTGGGTTAGCATGTAAGCTAGTGGTAGCTACATCGGTGCTAACGATGCTAATCGTAGCCTCCAAGTTAAAATCATATAGACTGTATATATAAAGGTTAAAACGAAATAGACAAGTGTTAAGTGGGATAATACTGTTGAACAAACGGCTTCTGTTTGAGGTTGATAAAATAAGGTTACATCCTTGTAACTTAGAGATATTTTATTATGTAGGAGGAACTGTATGCATCTAAGGTTAATTTAAATTGGCTATGCTCAAGTATGTAGACAAGCTAATGTCGTGTATGTGAAATCAACCTCACAATAAGGTGTGTATATTACAATTATTAATGTCATATTTCAAGATGATTACTTAGATATTACAATATGGTTGATTGAGCTGGAGTTCATTATCGAGCTTACACGTTAACGTCACAGTCATCTGAAGAACGAACCCAAACCTTATTGTTTTTATTAATTGCATTATAAATGGGTATCAAATAAACAGTAAGCATTGGTAACACAACTTCCAAAGTTACAGTAAAATAAAAAGGACCCTGACTCGGACAATACACTATCCAACATGTTCAACAGAAGAGAATCAGTCATATTGTTTGTACACATGGTACTTTACATATATATATCTGTTTGTTTAAGGTGTCCAGGTGATGCAGGCAGGCTGGACCAGAGAGTGAGAGACAGAACTGGACTCCTCACAGCAGTGAACTTCAGCTCAGGTACAAAGACTCTTTTGTCATACTGTACAAAGAATCAAGAAAGATATTGGTTTAAATGAATGAAGTATTGACTTGAATACACTGATATACATTCCAATAAACAATACTAAATACTAGATCACCTACACATCAGTTAAGTTGAGGGTTTATTCCATGCAAAAAGTTACATTTTAGATATTTAGCAATATGACTTTGTCAGCTTTCTAATGTAATGTATTGAAGGCAAAGATATTTAACACAGTGAGAACTGCTACTATTTATCTCTCAATATTGTCTGTAAAAACGTGGTAAAAGTTATTCTTTCAGTGAGACAACAGAGCAAGCTTCTACAGTTGCACTACGTTTTGTAACAGTTAAATATTATTTTGATAATAACATATATTTCAATGTTGATGAACTTCATACTGTTCATTCATAATCTGATTGCTCACTGTTAAAAAAAACAAAAAACCATTACAATTACAAAATAATTATATCTACAGCCCCTAAACACACAAACACAACGCTTTCATAAATAACACACTTGTTCTGCAATAATATGTTTTATGTTTCCTGTCATTTTTGTTAGGAAAGGACATGCCTGAAAGACACGACATTTTCTCCTTCTCTGAGGGTCAAGAAGAGCATCCAAGAGGAACATTAAAAGCTGATGTTATGAGACACTCCATCAGCTGATTATTTCTATTTGCCTCACTTTATGAGCTTCACATCACTTGTGCCTTGTACCGCAGAGTTTGCAACATCACAAATAAATGGGGCTAATCTTCAGTCAGATGTGAATGTGTAATCTAACATTTTCAGTAAGAATAATGGACGAAAGGAATGCAAATACAAATATAATTTATTGAAATGTGAACCAAAAGTTAATCAAATGTTTTAAATAAAAAGCACATATGGACAGAAGGTGTAAACCTATTACATTTATAAGTAAACACATTTAGTCAAATAACATGACAGACTAGGCCTGTGCAGTTGGTATGAGCTGTGCCCAGCATGGGCTCCTCTATCAGCCCTGGTCCTCCTCGCTGAGGAAAGACCCTCAGTCCTCTCCACGCCAACAGACAGGACTTCCATCACACGGAGGTTTCTCCCTGAAGTCTCTGCTGCTCTCTGGACACCACGCTGTCTCAATCCGTCCACACTGAATATGAGAGGGGGAAAATGAAAATAATAGATGCTTTAGACAATAAGAAACATAAAGTTGACTGTTGAGTTGCTCAGTTTTTTTAGATTGTCAATACTATTACTGTATAACTAATATCTCAGGTTAAGAGGCACCTTCAAATAAAGATTGGTCTTTAAATACATGTTGTCTTTTGAATTGTTTGTCTAAAGTCAAGGATCTAGAACTGGTACTTAGTTTTAATGATACAGTCTGGTTATTATGCTGTTTGGAGGAGGCCTCACAGGTAAGAGCACTAACTAGCTACCATCACATGTACCTTAGCTTGACTTAAACGTATAATTAAGTGATATCAAAATACAAATAACTAATGTCATGCAAACATATTAATATTTGCTTGATTCCAGTGTTGAATTTAGCACAATTGCATACAAACATTAAGGGGTTTTAAGATTCTGAAGTATTATGCTAAAAACTCAATAACTTAGATTATTATTTATAGTTTTGCTGAATAGTTTTATGTCCGCTTACCTTAGAAACGTAAAATGCGACGGCAGTGTGCAGATGGGGAGCATGTTAGCTTAGCTTGGTAGCTTCAGCTAGCTCTGGAACTTCCAGCTGGGTGGCAGCAGGTCCCGCCTCGGCTCCGCCTCGGCTCCGCCTCTTTGCCCTTATTTGGAGCAGGCTGGAACAGGCGGGAGTTGAACTCTGACGTCACTGTCGAGCCGTTAGTGGCCGACTCCGCCTACTAAGGGCTTCACGGCAACTCTGCAGAATCCTATGGGTGACGTCACGGACCCTACGTCCATTTATATATACAGTCTATGATCTGTAGCCTGTTATTGTCTCATTATACCGCACTGTGAATGAATCAAAGTAAATATATAAGTCATCATGAACACATCTGTCCATCAGACAGAGGCTGCTGTGCCTTCTGTCATCATTAATGGACATCTCTTTAAAATGACCGCTCAGAGGAGAGGAGTTCTCATTTCTCTAACCGCCTGCTGCTTCCCCTCCTCTCTCCTCGGTTCCCCTCCTCGGCTCCTCCGCTCGCATCTCCTGTGGGCGGGACTAAGTATCGAGGATAGGAGTCGAGGAGGGGAGTTCGAGAAATGAGAAAGGGCCCAAGAGAACACGCCGTCCACCGCGGAGAATAAACAGAAGGGCAACCATGCTCCGGGGTCTTCTTCGCTGCTGCTGTTGTATTTTGTGGCGGCAGCAGCGCCACTTACAGGCCTGGCATATGTACTACAGCGTGTCCAGCATTTCCAGCGGTCTGGTGTGAACGGACACGTTAATTAATCGAATGCGCTTGAACGGAAGACTTTTTTGCGTTTGCGTATGTGTTTTACTGTATGCGTCCTCGTGGGGCCGGGGTCTAAGCCAAACTATATCCGTTCACAGAGATCTGCTATTTTAAAGTAAGGTCAACACATATCGACCCTAAATATAGAAAGACAGACAAAATACTTTTTTCCACTAACTGTGCCTTTATTTCTACCAACAACTCCTCTTTATTCAACTTTTTGGGAAGTTCAAGACCGTAATGGTCAGCCACTCTCAAAAGCTGATCTTTTTTATAAGTACCCAACAAATCCTCATTTGGGGACTCAACAAAATCTTCAATAGAAGCCATTTAACTGTTTACCGACCAAGGCAAGGTTTTTCCAGCAGTAACTGATAGTGAAAGACAGTTTTACATATGGAGAATGTCCGGGGGATGGGATTAACCGTCTTCTCTGCTCCACAGCATAAACTAACATTAGTCTCCAGTCTGCTGCAAGGGGAAGTGGTCATGGGAGTGCGTCCTTCTCTACCTATGGGGGGCATACAGATCATCTTGGGAAATGACCTGGCTGGTGATCGGGTATGGCCTGAGTCTCCAATCTCCCAGGTAGAAGGTGCCAAGTTCCCCAAAACCACTTCTGTGATGCCTGCCAGCGGCGCAGTAACACGTGCTGCCAGCCGTATTGTTTGTGACCTTACAAAAGATAAGAAAAAACAATCTGTATTTCCTGTGCCTACCTTTCCTTTGCCTTTGTCTTGTAGCGACCTTGGGAAAGAGCAAAAGAACGATCCCACCCTGCAGGCTCTGTACAGCCAAGTTCTACCGGATGAGGAGTTCAGAAGTGCAGCCCGTGGTTATTTTCTCCAGGACGGTTTGTTGGTGAGAAAGTGGGTTCCCCAGGGAGATTGTTTTATGGGTGAGGAAGTTGTGCAAGTTGTGTTACCCAGTAAGTTAAGACTCACTGTGCACAGCCAGGCAGAAGGGGGGAGGGGTCGTCACAATATTAAGAACGAGAAAAGTCTTAACATATATATCGTTTTTTGTAAACATATGACAAATGTGTGAGGGTGATGACGTTAGAGCATCGTCCTATGTGCCGGGCTTAGCCCCGGACAGCCCCAGCCCAATTTAACCCCTGGGTATTTGTGAGGGAGCTCCTATATGGCATTACCCCGCTGAAGCTCACCAAAGTTTCATATATTTCATAGTTCAAAGTTTTGTCAATTGTTTTGTTTATTGGTCAAATACTGGTTTCTAATGGTTTCTGATGGTTCTACTGGAATGAAAGAGCACAGAGTACAGAAGCAACAAAGCAGCATACTGCATTAACCCTAACCCACAGAGAGGTTGAAGTTCATGTGGAGAGGAGGCTTCAGTAGTCTGTCTGCACTCTGTTTAGTTGTGCTATCTTACAATCAATATAGTAAATGTGAGGTAAATTGTGTCACCAATGTAACCGGTTAGAACTCCAAGTTGCGATGAGGTCTTAAAATGTATGGAAAGGGTCTTAAAAAAGGTCTTAAAAGGTATTAAATTTGACTTCAGGATTCCTGCATATACCCTGATATCTTACATGGGTTAAAAAAGTACTGAGTTATAATATAATAAACAATATGCTAAAAAAAAGATAAAAAGTTACATAATTTTCAAAAATACAGATAAAAAACAAAACGGCATATATATTATATTGATTTAGTGGCCAGGTATAAATGACACAGTTATTAATGGCATATATATATTGCACATATAGCACATATTGCACAAAGTTGGTTTGTATTTAGCAGCAAGGGGTGTTATAGTCTGTGTTGTGGTGTGTGTAGGAGGGTCTACTAGGGGCTGCTGGTTGTAAAGTCTGACCGCTGCAGGAAGGAAGGACCTGCGGTTTCAAGAGGGTTTCATCCCTCCATATTCTTCTTAAAGCTTTTTTCTTATTCAAAAGAAGACCTTAACCTAAAGTACTCTTTAAAGTAACAACACTTTGAAAAACTTTGAATAATTATCTCTTTGAATAATTTTCTCTCAGTAATCACTCAACTACTGTCTTGCCAACAAACAGATTGACTCACCCTCACTATCACCACAATGAAACACGTCCAGAAGAATGTCATGTATTTAACTTCTGTTAGACAGCCATATGTCATACATTTTTGCATACATTCACAGTAAATATTTATTCAGTATGATAGCTGTCTAACAGAAGTTAAATTCATTTCTCACTTATTCTGACAATGTAACCCCAAATAAAAGAACCCAATAAAAAGAGTAAATAATTGTCAAGTCACGTTGTAATAACAATAACTCATCTCTCTCGCGTTTTATTGTTCAGCTTTGCCAAAAGCCACTGTGTCAAGTGTCCTACTTGGTTTGCCGTCTGGAGTTGTCCAATATGGCGGACCATCTCGCACAAGCGCAGTAGCCTACAGATCGGGCAGGGGGACAGATCGGATAGTGACATTGACAGCCAGCTCTGTCCCCGTTGTTTTCACAAACACCCCCGCCTCTGTTAGTACACATTTACTGACATACACATTTGTATCATCTGTTGTAGACCCAAATACATTAAATAAAACAAGAACTCATTCTCAAAAAAGATAAACGCCATTCTTAAAATGTTTAAACGAACAATAGTTAGATTATTATTCATTAGAGTGCACAAAAGAAATAAAATAATTGAGAGAAGAAAAAGAGATGTGTTATCTATCAAAACCCAGTTAGATTAACATTCATTGGATTGCACATTTTGTTTGTTTGTGTGGATATGTAGCAAATTAACATTTTAAATAGCACTTAAAGAGCCTGTGACAGCATCCCAACAACTGTTGTGCAATGAAATATTGGGTTACTAGTAATCTCGAACCGTCAGTTTAAAAAAGAAAAAGCGATACCGTTCCGTTAAATATCAATCATTTCGAACATTGCGGGGAAATTCCTTCGACTCATTTTGAAGTTTTGGGGGAAGCCGGAAGTGACGTCAATGCGGGAACGCTTCGAGAGCCAAACACGGACAAAGTGTGTTGTCATGCGTAGAAATGGTGAATTACTGAGATTAGGCACCTTAATAACGTTGTAATGAAGTTGACTACAGTATATTCATATTTGTCAGTGCTTTCATGTCAATTCGGCGACATAAACATAAATGATCGTGGTGAAGATGATGATTACATTAGGATTAAAAATCGGGAGTGAGAGCTGCTGAATTTCCTCCCGTCGGATGTGATATAAAAACAAATCGATTATTTTTGTGGTTGTAAACTCAAGTGGATGAAACTACATTTATTAGTGCTTTCATGTCAATTCGGCGAACATATGATACATTAAATGATCGTGAGGATGATGATTAAAAATCATTTGTTTGAGCCGGTCTGCATTTCCTGATGAGAAAACAAAACGATGCTTTTTGTAGTTGTAGTCAGAGATGTTCACAAGTCTTTTTTTGCAAGTCCAAGTCAAGTCTCAAGTCTTTGGTCACGAGTCCAAGTCAAGTCTCAAGTCTTTGTGGGGTGAGACTTGATCAAGTCTCAAGTCTTTGGTCACGAGTCCAAGTCAAGTTTCAAGTCTCTAAAAAATAAAAGTCTCATGTCTCTTCTGGTTGTAATAAGCCTTCTATTGTCTGCTGCTATCCAGTCTGATAAGAATACTGCACGCTATATCTAAGAAATTCAAAGCATTTACTATGTTATTATCACTCCTATATCTATTAGCATACAGTATCAGTACTGATTAGTTGTTTGTTATATGATCACTTTAAACAGGCTATTGCAATGCAATATGAGGAAAAACATCACACTTTAGCTAAATGCAAACAACTTATAAGCAAAACACTTCAGAATCAGAAATCAGTATCACAAATACAAAGCTAGTAGCAAGCTAAGTTAACATTACATAGCTGATGCTGAGCTAAACATGTTTGCTAACCGTCCATGCGTTAATGTGACTGACCTCTCCGGGTGAGTTTTCAAGTGCCTGATGAAATTCGACGTTGTTGCGCCAGCATCCTTGATTTCAATCAATCAATCAATGTTTATTTATATAGCCCAATATCACAAATGTTACATTTGTCTCAGTGGTCTTCACAGTGTGTACAGAATATCAGTATGACAATACGACACCCTCTGTCCTTAGACCCTCACATCGTACAAGGAAAAACTTCCAAAGAAAACCCAGTTTAAAGGGAAAAATGGGAGAAACCTCAGGGAGAGCAACAGAGGAGGGATCCCTCTCCCAGGACGGACAGACGTGCAATAGATGCCGTGTGTAAATTGAAAAGATAATACATTTGCAACATAGGTAGTCCAAATGTTTGGAAATGCATGTGTGTATAATAGGAAGATGAATCCACGAGGATATCCATCCAGGACCTATGATCCAGGACCACAGCCACGACTCAAGATCCAGCGCTCGCGATCCAGGACACAGGACCGCAGGATCATCCATGACTCCGGATCCCAGCGTATATAGACACCAAAAAGAAAGACATTTGGGGAAGCTGGGTTAATCGGAACATGAGTGTACACGGGTATAGACAGAGAGAAGGAAGAAGTAAGATGTCCCCCGACAAACTAAGCCTATATCAGCAAAACTAGGGGCTGAATCTAATCAGCCCTAACTATAAGCTTTATCAAAAAGGAAGGTCTTAAGCGCACTCTTAAAAACGGATAGGGTGTCTGCCGCCCGAACACAAACTGGAAGCTGATTCCACAAATGTGGAGCTTGATAAGAAAAGGCTCTGGCTCCCATTGTACTTTTAAAGATTCTAGGAACAACCAACAACCCTGCATTCTTGGAACGCAATGCCCTAGTAGGACAGTAGGGTATAATGAGTTCTTTAAGGTAAGATGGCGCCTGCCCATTAAGGGCTTTGTAGGCGAGAAGAAGAATTTTAAATTCTATCCTGTGTTCTATAGGGAGCCAGTGTAAGGCAGCCAGAACAGGAGTAATGTGGTCCCTTTTCCTAACTCTGGTTAGTACACGAGCCGCAGCATTTTGAATCAGCTGAAGCGACTTGATTGACTTCTTAGTACTCCCTGATAATAAAGAGTTACAATAATCCAGCCTAGAAGTAACAAATGCATGGACTAGTTTCTCTGCATCATTTTGAGGCAAGATATGCCTGATTTTTGCAATGTTACGTAGATGGAAGTAGGCGGTCCTTGAAATTGATTTTATGTGGGCGTTAAAGGATAAATCCTGATCAAATATAACACCAAGATTCCTTACAGTCTCACTGGAGGCCAAATTAATGCCATCCATAGTTAGTATGTCTTTAGATAATTTGTTTCGTAGATTCTTCGGGCCAAGTACAATAACTTCAGTTTTGGTCGTGTTTAACATCAAAAAGTTTAAGGTCATCCACGTTTTTAAGTCCTTAAGGCAGTCTTGAATTTTATTTAGATGATTAATTTCATCAGGCTTGATTGATAAATATAGTTGAGTATCATCCGCATAACAATGAAAGTTTACAGAATGATTCCTTATAATATTGCCTAACGGAAGCATATATAATGTGAACAAAATAGGTCCGAGCACTGAGCCCTGTGGCACTCCATGGCTAACTTTGGTTTGCGTGGAAGATTCATCGTTAACACGTACAAACTGAGAGCGTTCAGATAGATAGGACCTAAACCAGCCTAAAGCAGTTCCCTGTATGCCAACTAAGTGCTCTAGTCTTTGCAATAGGATATCATGGTCGATAGTATCAAATGCAGCACTAAGATCGAGCAAAACAAGAATAGAGACAAGTCCCTTGTCTGAGGCTATTAGAATATCATTTGTGACTTTAACCAGAGCTGTCTCTGTGCTATGATGTGTTCTAAAGCCAGACTGAAAATCTTCAAATAAATCATTGTTTTTTAAGTAATCACACAACTGTTTTGCGACCGCTTTCTCAAGAATTTTTGAGAGGAACGGAAGATTAGAAATAGGTCTATAGTTGGCTAAAACCTCTGGATCGAGGTTGTGCTTTTTAAGAAGCGGTTTTATCACTGCTACTTTGAATGATTGTGGAACATAGCCTGATAATAAAGACATATTCATAATATTTAATAAAGAAGTGCTAATTAATGGAAAAACTTCCTTCAACAGCTTAGTTGGAATTGGGTCTAACATGCACGTTGATGGTTTAGAAGAGAGAATCATTGAATGTAATTGTTCAAGGTTAATGGCTGAAAAGCATTCTAGTTTACTATCTAGTGTAATATTAGAACTTACGATTCCGGGAGCTGTTGATAACACTATACTGGTCGAAGGCAAGAGGTCATTAATTTTGTTTCTAAGAGTAACAATTTTATCGTTAAAAAAGCACATAAAATCATTACTACTGAGTGCTAAGGGAATAGAAGGCTCAATGGAGCTGTGGCTCTCTGTCAGCCTGGCTACAGTGCTGAAAAGAAATCTTGCATTATTCTTATTCTCATCTATTAATGAAGAGTAGTAGGCTGCTCTCGCTTTACGCAGTGCTTTCTTATATTCATTGAGAGTAATATGCCAAATTAAACGAGATTCTTCAAGTTTAGTGGAACGCCATATCCTTTCAAGTTGTCTAGACTTTTGCTTTATTTTGCGGGTTTCGGCATTATGCCATGGAGCTAATCTATGTTGTTTTATTTTCTTCTTTTTCAAAGGAGCAACAGAGTCTAATTTTATTCGCAGCGCATCTATAGCACTATCAACAACATGATCAATTTGGGGTGGTGTACATTTTGTATAAGTTTCCTCCCCTACATGCAGACATGCTATCGAGTTAAGTATTGGTTGAATCTCTTCCTTAAATGTGGCTATAGCACTAACAGATAGGTTTCTGCTGCAAGAGCTTTTGACTAATGCTTTCTAGTCTAGTAACAGTACTTCAAAAGTTACTAAGAAATGGTCGGATAAAGCAGGATTATGCGGTTCGACTAATAGTTGCTCAATTTCAATACCATAAGTCAGAACAAGGTCGAGAGTGTGATTATAACAGTGGGTTGGTTTATTTACACTCTGACAGAAACCAACAGAATCTAATATAGAGTTAAATGCAACAGTAAGGCTATTTTTATCATCGTCAACATGAATATTAAAGTCACCTACGATAATTACTTTGTCTGTTTTAAGAACCAAAGTTGATAAAAACTCAGAGAATTCTGATAAGAATTCTGAATAAGGACCTGGTGCACGATACACTGTAACAAATAAGATTGGCTGCAAAGTTTTCCAGGTCGGATGCGTAAGACTAAAAACGAGGCTTTCAAAAGAGGTATAATTACATTTTGGTTTAGTATTGATAAGTAAACTTGAGTCAAAGATTGCTGCAACTCCACCTCCTCGGCCCGTGCCTCGAGCAATATGAGTGTTGACATGGCTGGGTGGAGTGGCCTCATTTATGCTGACATATTCTTCATGTCTCAACCAAGTTTCAGTGAGACAGCATATATCAATATTATAATCTGATATTAAATCATTTACCAATATTGCTTTAGATGCTAGAGATCTTATGTTTAAGAGACCACATTTAATCTTCCTGTTTTGTTGCACTGTAGTAGTTGTTACATTTACTTTTATTAGGTTATTATGTATGACACCTCTATTAGGTTTTACCTTAAATTGTCCTTGGGTAGACACACACACCGCTAATATTGGGTATTTTATTGGGTTCGGGATTCCTATGGGTGACTGCCTAGGAGAGAGCGCAGAGAAGCGTGTAAGACTGCGACTCTGCCTCCTGGTCTCAACTCCAGTTTGTCATGGATTACGTCCACAAAGCCCTGAAATGTTTGCCGAAATGAGATCTGCACCTTTCAAAGTAGGGTGAATGCCGTCTCTCTTAATCAGACCAGGTTTTCCCCAGAAGGCTGTCCAATTATTTACGAAGCCCACATTGTTTGCTGGGCACCACCAAGACAACCAGCGCTGAAATGATGACATGCGGCTATACATGTCATCATTGATCAGATTGGGGAGGGGACCAGAGAAGATTACGGTGTCCGACATTTTTTTAGCATAACTACACACCGACTCCACATTAAGTTTTGTGCATTCTGATTGGCGTAAACGAACATCATTACCACCGACGTGAATAACAATCCTACTGTATTTACGTTTATCTTTAGCCAGCAGTTTAAGATGCGCCTCAACGTCGCCCGCTCTGGCCCCCGGAATGCATGTGACTGTGGAGGCTTCGGTCTCTAAATTCACGTGTCTCATAATAGAGCTACCAATAACCAGAGTTGGCTTCTCAGCGGGTGTCTTGCTGAGTGGGGAATATCTGATAGATACGTGAACGGGTTGGTGGGGACCTGCGGGTTTCGCGTTATGCCCCTTCTGAACAGTCACCCAGCCTCCCTGCTGCTCGGGAGTTGCCGGGGGACGGCTAAGAGGAGCTACATTTTGCCGGTCCGCACATGCTAACATGGGCTTGACTTTAGCTGAGTTACTTTCTAAGATGCGGAGCCGGGCTTCTATGGCTATGATTCCCGCCTCCAACCTAACAACTATACTACATTTAACACATGTATCCTTACCAGTAAGGGAGGCCGGGAAGTAACCAAACATGAGACAGGAAGAGCAGGAAATAGCACCAGAAGGTGGGGAAAGAGCCATGGCTAGCTATCAAGCTAAAGTAGCTACCGTTAGCAAACCCGAAAAGAGTGTAGGCAACTGTGGAGTTACAGTCGCTAAGAGAAGGAGAGTTGTGAGTGCTTAAGCTGTAGTAACGTGTGATTACAACGTCAGGCAGTTGCCGTGATCAAGAGTTTTAAAACGATCGATTAAGTTTAAGTTAATAAGCTATCAGCAACAGAACAGGCACACGGGATACCCGGAGATGACAACAACAACAACCGGAAGTTACAACGTGCAACGTGCTCACCGCAATAGGTTCCTCCTTCCGCTCAGTCTCACAGACACACACAACAGCGTTGCAGTCGGGAAGAAAAGCAATTTTTTAATATGTTTAACAGCATTTAACAGATTTTGATATTGCAGACTTTGCAGTGTGCGCTCCTTTTGTTGGTGCCGCCGGCATTTTGTTCGAAGTTTTTGTAGTTGAACCTAATTACAAGCGGTACAACCGCAGGTCATGGATGTATAATAAGCCGCAGATGTGCCGCCGGTCGCTATTGTGTTACTACGAGGTATACAGAGGCGCGCACGTCTGCGTAATGAGCCCGGCTAAAATAACTGGATGGCCTACCTGCCTGTCAGCCTTCCATCTGGGCACAAACTTATCTCGTGCCCTCATTGGTCATGTGCGCGTTCGTGTGTGTTGGAGGAGGCGGGCTCTATAAGGAAGTAGCAGCCTCTAGCAGATTATCTCCGGTTGTGTATTTGCAAATTCTAGCGATCTCGAGCCGGTTTCTCTCAAATGTACCTACCCCACCTTTAATACGCCAAAAATAGAAAACACAATGATTGTTCACGAGTCCCAACACACGAGTCCAAGTCGAGTCTGAAGTCTTTTGGTCACGAGTCCAAGTCAAGTCTGAAGTCTCTGTGTGTGCGACTTAAGTGCGACTCGAGTCCGAGTCGCAGACTCTCTAGTCCCCATCTCTGGTTGTAGTACACCAACAACATGGATTAAACGTGTGTTTTTTTTACCACAATGTTGGGGAAATTAATGGATAAAATGCACGGATTATTATTATTATTCCCACTCCGATCGGGACACTAGGTCCACCGTTTCCCCGCAGCGAGGCTCCCCCCGTTGACAGTTTACGTGGGCTGGGTGCAGTGGCGGACTGTGCGTGCAGTGGCGGACTGGCCATCGGGACGAATCCCGATGGGCCGGTACCGAAGTGGGCCGGTCGGATAAGTAACTAGCACATCCCCCATAGGCGGCGCGTGAGGCTCAGGTTTGAGAAGGCTAAATAACTTATTTTACCTGACGCTGCCCGCCTCCGGCGTCTATAGAAAAGAGATCAACTCAGTGTGCGGAGTTTAAATCTCTCAAGTCATATTACAGGATAAAGGAAATACAGTTTAATGCAGAGAAGACGCCGACGTGTCGCACTTATCATTCATATTACATCATCAATCAGATTGTCAGGGACCAAGCAGTAAGACAACAGGACACAGGAGTGGTTTAAATAAACTAGGGTTTTTATTTACCCAAAAATCCACAAAACATCATATAATAACTAGGCTTATAAAAGAGGTCAACAGAAAATACCTCAAAGAAACATAACAGGTGTTAACTCAACAAACGGACCTCCTACAATGAAAAACCAAGGAACCTATATAGTGGCTTGGCCAAACCAAGTTGAACCCAAGGGATAATTAATAGTCACCTCACACACAGGACACTGACAAAACCCAAATCCCCCCTTTGACATGGAAGCAGGTGGTTTGTCCCAATCTGTCCCAATTGGCTCCTTGCAGTATTTATCAGCCCTCAGCGCTCGGCCACGCCCTTTGCTGAACCAGGAAGTAACCTCCCCCAATGGACATGGTAACTCAAGAGACAAAGAATGCAATTAATACAAACACATACTTGTGTATTAGCTGTGCTAAAATGTTTGAAGTAATGTCAGATTACAATCAAATGAAGAGTTTACCATCTAGAGCAAATGTGTGGTGTTAATTGGCATGTTTTATTGTAGCTGCACTAAAGCAAAACTACTGAAGATGAGGATGCAGTGTAGTTGGTTTACCCTGTGTGGCTGTGGCCATCACACAGATCATCGATCATATAATATTATAATATATCATATATCTCCTGATCTGAGTCAGCTTCTCCAGCCTCATCTGGCCGTGCAACACTCACAGTGTCACAGACTGTATGCAGAAGTATTATTTAACACATTATGTTGACGAAACACTCGAGACAAATGTAATTAAAGTCAGATCCACTCGTGTCTTAGACGTGAACGCGCTCTCAGCTGGAGAGAGAAACCCTGGCTTGATTTACCGAGTTGATAACCAGTGTCGTAGGACCGCTTAGCGAGATCTCGTTTGTTAGTTTGTTGTTAGTTTGTTTGTTACTCAAACATATCTAGGGTCTGTTGAACTGGCTTCGTAGTACAGGGCACAGGTGGCTAGCAGCGCTAATGTCAAAGACACAGACATTATACATTATATTTGTATTTTACCAGGATGCAGTGACACAAATATTTACATATTTACATTTACTATCTACAGCACCCGCCGCCCCTGACATCCTGCATTTACATGCAGAAGCTGGGATCTTCAACGGTGCAGCTGGAGCGCTGTGCCCGCAATGACGTCACCCATCATTTGGCGGCACTTGAAGAATCCGCGAGAAGATCCAGAAAATTGTCAACATTGAAGGGCAGATTAATGGTTATCAAAGTACAAATATCCAAAATCAGTTCAGTAACGGTTTTCAAGGGGACAATATGTACTCAAATTGATGGGGGAAAACCGTGTAACCGTGTAACACTGAAGTTCTGCCACTGTCTGTGTTTAAGTGGATGTCATTAAAGACCTTTATAAGAGCAGTCTCAGTGCTGTGGTTTGGACGAAAGCCTGACTGGAACACATCGAAACAGTCATTTAAATACAAGAAATTACTCAACTATTGAAAAACAACTTTTTCAATGATTTTACCTAGAAATTGAAGGTTTGATATGGGCCTGTAATTGTTCATTACTGAAGCATCTAGATTATTCTTTTTTAAGAGCGGTTTAATGACTGCAGTTTTCAGGGCCTGTGGAAAAATACCTGAGTGAAGAGATTTGTTTACTATATGAAGTAGATCTGAGGCCATGCAAGGCAAAACATCTTTGAAAAATCCTGTTGGAAGAATATCAAGGCAGCAGGAGGAGGACTTCAGAAGTTGTATAATGTCCTCTAAGTTTTTATCATTAATCTGGATGGAATTGTGTCATGGTGTTTGAATTGATGTTAAGTGGACACAGACACAACACATTTGCTGTTCCTGATGCAGAGGCACTGACTGCTTGTCTGATTTTCTGAATGTTGTCAGTGAAGGAGGCAAAATCATTGCACGCCCTGGTGGATAGAAATTCAGAGCCTACTGACACTGGGGGGTTAGTTAGTCTGTCGACGGTAGCAAACAAGGCACATGCATTGTTTTTGTTTTTGGTAATGATGTCCGGGAAGAACGATTGTCGTGCATTTTTAAATTCCAAATTATAAAGGCCAAGTCTCTCTTTATAGATTTCAAAGTGAACCTGGAGATTTGTTTTTCGCCACCTGCGTTCCGCTTTTCGACATTCTCTTTTTTCTGTTTTCAGGGTCATGGCCTTTCTCCATGGAGATATTTTCTTCCCAGTCACTTCCTTTACCTTAGTTGGAGCAATGGCATCTATAACATTTTGAATTTTTGAATTAAAATGATCTACTAGCTCATTTACTGAGATGTTAGCAGGGGCAAGTGTGGAAGAAACATTCTGAGTAAACATTTCCCTAGTATTTTCAGTTAAATATCACTTTGTGGTTACCTCTTTTTGAACATTTTTGTGAACAGAAATAGAGCTTTCAAAGTAAACACAGGAATGGTCAGAGAGTGCAACATCAGTCACCACAACCTTAGAGATATTCAGACCCTTTGAGATAATTAAGTCCAGAGTGTGCCCCTTATTGTGCGTGGGCTCCGTCACATGCTGAGTCAGTCCATAGCTATCAAGAACACAAAACAGTTATTTTGCCCCTCTGTCCTGGGGGTTGTCAACATGGATGTTAAAATCACCAACAATGACTAGACGGTCAAAGTCAATACACACTATAGACAGCAGTTCGGTAAAATCATCAAAAAAGCTTGTACAGTATTTGGGTGGTCTATAGATATTTAGGAACAGAGCTCGAGAGGAGCATTTCAGCTGAAGGGCTACATATTCAAAAGAATCAAAGTTTCCATACGATGTCTTCCTGCATTGAAGGGAATCATTGAACAGAATAGTAACTCCACCCCCTTTCTTATGCATTCTTTCCTGACTCATAAAACTAAAGTTGGGAGGGGTTGATTCGATAAGAACAGCTGCACTGTTATTTTGTTCAATCCAAGTTTCTGTTAAAAACATAAAATCGAGATTGTGCTCAGTGATAACATCATTGATTAAAAATGTTTTTCCTGCCAAAGACCTGACATTTAATAAAGCTAGTTTAAGTTTGTTAAACACACTATCAGTCAGGTTTTTTGTAACAAGCTGTGGCTGACATGGAATCACTGCTAAATTAGATAAACTGTATCTAAGATGATTCACCGCTCTTAATCTATTACCTATCAACACAGATATCGGCAAAGCTACTGGCAGGCAGGGCCCCGGCATGTCCTGGAAAGAGTTGAGAGTGCCATACGCCCTTGAGCCTGGACCCAGCAGATATCAGTTTGCAGCATTTTGTACACACACATCCCTATCAGGCTTTGAAGGGGAGGGAGGACCCACCACCCTGCTCCTCTCATCATAGGAGGGCAGGGTGAGGGCTACACTGTAGGAAGGGGGGTTTGGAAATCTGCTTCCATCTTCCTTGTATTGTTTTGGTTTGGATAATTGTGGTAGGCATGGTGATGAAGCCGGGGGAGATGGTGCGCATCTCTGCTTCGGTGATTTTGGTGGGCGTCGTTGAGGGGCGGGAGTAAAGGACATGCTGCCAACCCTGCGTGTCGCCTTCATGCGGTCATCGAACTCCAGGGGGGTGGGCGAGGGTGAAAGGGTGAGCGGAGAGTAGAGAGAGCTGGGGGATGAATGAAGAGTATCCTCGAAGGCGTTGACAGTATACCAAGGCGGTTTTGCCATCACTTACTGTACGGAGGCTCACTGGTACATTTTCATTTACAAAGCCATGTTGGATAAACTACCATCTTATATCTGCTCCCTGATCTCTCTGCGAATTGAAAGTACTTATTGCCTGAGATCGCTTGCTGTGGTTTAATTAACTGTGCCAAGTGCTAGGACTGTCTTAGGGAAGAAAGCTTTTAGATGTGCAGCTCCACTAACTTGGAACAGTCTGCAAAAAGAATGGAACATTACCAAGGTTGGATGCTACAAAATCAGATGCTGTTGGTACCTGTACATGTGGTTAGATATGTAAATTGTAATCCCTGTAAATGTTGCTGTATGATGTCCTTTTGTTGTTCTGTTGTCTATGTTTGTATGTCTTCTTGTCGAACCTACTGCTGCAGTTCTCCCTTGAAAAAGAGATCATTGATCTCAATGGGATTTCACCTGGATAAATTATGGTTTTTAATTTAATTGAAATTCAGGTGTTGTTATGGCAACATCAGTGGCCAAACAGCCACATTTACTGCTGCAAATACGTTCAAACATGCTGTTGACACACAGTGGCAACTATGCCACCATTTCAACTGACTTTTTCTCAGAAATACTGTCACATAACATCCATATATGTCAGTGCTAGGTTGATGCTTAGCTAAGCTAAATATGAAACACTTTAACTGACAGGACTCCGGATCAACTGTGTACTGTAAGGTAGCTTCTAGCTTCATGTCGAACAGTAAGTCAACATTTCCCAGAGAGCTTTCTTTGAAATCACCAGGTAATGCAAAAAAACATTACATTTAGATTGTATGACAAAGTGTTTATTTAATATATCTGGCTAGCTATAGCTACTTGCTAACGGTTTAGCTTACCCCCGCGATTCAAAGTAACGTCAACGTAGCTGTAATTTATGCTTTGCTTACTTGTTCGCATAGCTTGGAAGTTTACTGACATTTACATACCTTGTTTACCTGGCTCAAGTGGTGGCTCTGGGGAATTTTTTTTCTTATGTCCATCTTCAAAAACTCTGAGTCCGACTGACAGTTTATTTTAAACATTGTCACAGCTTACAGGATAGGTACCCGTCAGCCAATAAGACAGATGTTTATTTCCATTCAACTCTCTGGTTGGTCTGGTGTCTTGCCTCTGTTGCATTCACTGAACACGGGAAATTACAATCCTGCCGTCCTCTCTAGTGTCATGATGAGGTTCAGGTAAAGCACGGTTAATGTATTATATTATTGACTCAATACTCAAACTTTTTTTTCATTTATTTATTTTTTGCTAGGGGGTTCCTTAGTGGCTGCGGGGCCCTAAGTGGCCGCTTATGTTGCTTAATGGGTCGGGCCGGCTCTGCTCGTGAGTTTCATGTATTTTCTTCACTCCGCTGGGAAACTGCTCTCATGTCAGGAAGCAACAGATCAGTGCATGCGCTGCATCGTCCAATCAGTGAGGGATACACACACAGTATCTGAGGATTTCATCGGAGGATGGTCTGGTGGTTCCTCGATTATCGCTCCTCCATGATCGCTCCTCGATCCTCCGGCAGAACTAAACGCCATGGGACGCTACTCAAGATGGCGCAGACAAATCAACTTCCGGTGATAGCGAGGACCGAGGAGCGAGGAAATGAAAAATAACTGACTTGAGATGCGGCCACAGTAGTTAGATCAAGTCTCTGGGTGTTTCTCAATGTAGAGTGCTGCAGAGCCACTATTTCAAGCATACTACGTCATTGAGTGCCGCCGAAGTACTGTTCCAATGTCCAGCATACTTGGAAATCTACAGAGCCCAGCATACTTGGTTAGGAGAAATTTCGAGGCTGAACATGTGTAGACTCCGCGGTCTTAAAATCCCCACAATGCTTTGCGCGCGGACCAAAACTGTGGCGAAAAATGTAAGGCAGTGCCTCTCATATGACGCACACCTGCACACTTGCTAGCCTGTTCCACTCTTTGTTTTCCGAATGCCAGGAAGTATTCTTGCCTCGCTTCTGAAGCAAGATGCTCGGCAGACATGTGCTACCAAGCAAGCATACTCACGATTGAGAAACACCCTCTGTGCTAACAGCTTACCTGCGGCTGAGCCTGAGAAGATGTTAACAGCTTCCTGATTCCATCTCAGTCCTGTTCCTGTCCTGTCCGATTACTTCCGGTCTGCTGTTTGGCAGTACGGCGGAGGAGGAGTCACACAGTTCCCACAGTGTCACCCCTATGGTGTCACCGCCCTGAACACAACACACTGACACTTCCTGTCACACCTTTCAAAGTAAAACTCTTTGGCATCACTTAGTCTCTAAATAAGGCTGGTTCATCAAGTGTATTCAATATGTTTGTGTAGTTACCATCTGAGTTAACCCTGAACTGTTGAGTTTCCCAAAGAAATGTATAGTATTGGTCCCCAGCACATAGAAACTGCCGGATGCTAATTTGCATATGTTGGGCAATTTGCACAATTAGCATAAATGGTGTTAATTTAAATGAATGGGATTAAAGCCTATGTGAACAATAGTAAACAGAAAATGACTTGGTCGATTTGGACACATTTGGAGTGGTTTTGGGGGTTATTAAGGATGCTGAATTTCAGAATAAAAAATGGCTTTAACCAAAAAGTGGCTTTCTTTTACTCCCGGTGGGGCTGATTTTTACTACCATGTTATGATCATTGGATATAGAAAGCACAAGCTGACCATTATTACCTCTACTGTGGACAATGCGTTTAAAGAAAAAAAATGTTGAAAGTATCATTAAAAAGTCATAGTACAATATTTCCAAAAATACAGAAAAGTTCAAGTATATAATGTTGAAAAAAATCATATAGTACGTCAAACACATCCTGACAAAAGCCATATTAAAATATGTTAAAATATATATAAAAAGTAATAGTTGTAGTTTTGTACAAACCCTCTACAGCAGGGGGGTCAAACTCAATTTCATGGCGGGCCACATCAGCATTATGGTTGCACTCAAAGGGCCGGTTGTAGCTATATAAATATACATATATAAAATTATGTATTATATTACATTATTGCCTCTGTATTTGATTATTATCGGAGAGGGTATAATGACTTCATAATTAACTAGTCTGAAAGCAGAAGTCTGGGGGAAATAATTGCAACCAATTGCAAGTCCCTTCAGTGCGCATGTCACAAAATGAGATGCATTGTGGGACATGTAGTATATGGGCAATGTGCTTCTGTAAAGTGGCATGGAACCGTATAATAAACGTATTCTATTCTTTGCAAGCTCTTGAGGGCCGCATAAAATGAAGTCGCAGGCCGTATTTGGCCTCCGGGCCTTGAGTTTGACACCCCTGCTCTACAGCATACTGTTGCCCTCAGGCAACAAACCACTTTTTTCGACCTCACACTGGCCCTCTAAATATTTTTATTTTTTTTAAATATACACAATGTCACCTGACATGCTGGTGTCCAATAAGATGAGGGAATTATATGGGTGTGGCATTTTGTCTGGGGGTGGAGCAGTCCTTTCTGCAAGCAAAGCTGCAAGGGACTCAGGGCCACCACTTGGTAAGATACATTTCACTTTTTAACATATTAGAAATGTACACAACTTAAAATAAAAAATACATGCATGTGCATGAATACGTAAAGACACACACACATACACACACACACACACACACACACACACACACACACACACACACACACACACACACACACACACACACACACACACACACAGACACTCACACACACACACACACACACAGACACACACATACAAACACACACACACACACACACACACACACATACACACACAGAGACACACGCATACAAACACACACACACACACACACACACACACACACACACACACACACACACACACACACACACACACACACACACACACACACACACACACACACACACACACACACACACACACACACACACACACACACACACACACACACACACACACACACACACACACACACACACACACACACACACACACACACACACACACACACACACACACACACACATTTATTTTATAATTGATATAATATCAGGGACCGCTAAGCTCCTAAAACACATGGTGAAACATTTTTTTCCTCCCAAAATAAAAAGTCATAGAGGGTTAAGGCGGTTCTTCACAGTACGGGGGCTGAGCTTCCTTTTTGTCACCCATGCTTCCCTTTAGAAGACTAATGTCATTAAACAGGAACAGGAAACAGTCATACTGCATCAGTGTAATGACTTTAATTGGAGACATATTGATTTGTACATGTTCATAAAGTGCAACACAGAAAAAAAAAAGAAAAAATGATCCAGTTTTAGCCTCCATAAATACTTGACATGTATTCATACCCCAATATGAAAATACTTCCCTTGCCCATCGCTTGTGGAACACATACACATTCATTTAAAGCAAAATGACTTGCAGTACATCATAAGAATCTCTTCACTTGTATCCAGTGCACATTTCAACTGCGTTCACCACGCAGGAGTTTGGATCAGACACATGCAACAAAGTTTCATTAATACCCACTTCATGTCTTTTAAAGGGACTGAGGTCAGAGTCAGTTCAGTGAATACATGATGCATTATGAACAAGAAACTCTGGAATAAGTTGAAGTTTACCCCAGGAGAACTCAGGGGCACCTCCAAAACAAAAAATAACCCCTCCATGTTTCACAAGGAATTTCCAAATATCTCTCACCAAGACATATTTGAATAGGGTTATGTGGTCATTTCTTTATGCACAATGTATCATTCTTTTGGGAGCAACTCAATGTCCAGGAATGCAAATTAGCCTATTTCCTTATATGTTGAACTATTCCTTTTAACTTTCTTGTGTTTATGGATCACGAAAGAAAGTGACTTTTATAGGACAAAAATAAAAAGCTGAATTATCATATCAAGGTTTTTTAAACCACTGATTTACATTATATATAACATATGAACAAAATTATAATCCTACAAGCTTTTTATTAAAGGATGTCTTCAACTCCAAACGCAAATCTTCTCCAATCCACTTGGTAACATTTTTACAAAAGGAAACACTAACACACAAATACGGCAGAAATCCAATCACCATATAATAAGCCTTAAATACAACATCATCACCAAACAGTCTTCAGGCATTCCAAGCAAAAGCACCCTAAACAATTTGAAACTAAAGATTCAGCTGATAGTCATAGCTTCCAACTACAGACTTCTGTACATATTCCTACATTTGAGAAGGGAAACAAACACTTTTTCACGTTTTTACACTGATTCCAGTTTAAGTTTGGAGAGTTGTAATGTACACATCCTTTAGGTTTAGGATATCAGCCTGGACACCGTTCCATTTTGAAGAAAAGAAGCTCAATGATAAGAACACACTGCGGAGGGGATTCCACCCGACGTAGCTAACCCCAATCTGACTGATCAGGTGAGATCTGCGTCACGTGTGTTCAGTGATTTTGGAGCTGATTCATATCTATAAATATATACATAAATTGTATTGTATTCAAACATTAGACGTTATGCATATTTTAACAGTTATTTTATGTTCCTCAAGTTTTAAAACCATTTTTTTTTATTGGACAAACAATTTGTGGACAGTGAAGATTTCTTCTGCTCTCGACCACTAGTAAAATTCTCTCTTACTGAAAGAAAGAGCTCAAACAAATCATTGGTGAATCCCATATATCAATCGGCTCTGAAAAAATAAGAACAAATTGTGTAATTGTGTTTGTTTGTAACTTCCTGCATGATGCACGTCAGACAAATAGTTTATTTGAAGAATAAGACCTTCAGTCCGGGATCCTTAGCCAGCTAACACGTCCAGGGAATGTGTGTGAAAGGCAAACTTTATTTAAAAAGACTGCTTACTGAACAGTATCTGTGTCACGTAGCTTTTAAGTGCAAACACCAAATCCAGAGTCTAAAGGGGGGTGTTCTTCCAATCAGCTTCAGTAGATCATGCACAGTACAGTGAGATCAAATCAATAAATGAATGACAATAATGCAGCCATACGCAAACATCTCCCAAATTGGGATCAATAAAGTACCTATCTATCTATCTATCTATCTATCTATCTATCTATACTCTTGGATACTTGCACCTTAGTGAGCACATGTATTCACTTAATACCAAGCTCATAAAAAACCTGCTCTTTACCAACAGGACTGATAGGCAGGTGGCTCCAGTGCTCCAGACTAAATGTAATTCTATATCACAATCTGGACATCTGGGGATTTCTAATAACACTTTTGGAAAATTGTTTGACAAATTGTGTAAAGCTAAAATGCTTTTGGCTTGTCCAGTGACATCCTTATACATGATGCATATGTTCCCAAACCCTAATTGTACTTAGTACATCTTCAAGAGTTTACATGAAGTAATACACAGGCCTAAAGCTGAAACCTGAACCCCCCCCTTCCGCGGCAGGTTGACGTCACTAAGACCCCTTTTACACGAGGACGAAACGGGTTGTATCCGCATAGTTTCTCTTGCGTATAGATGGCCCTTTCGTTTACACGAGGCCGTAACAAAACGATAGAAACGGACCCCGCAAACGATAACGGGTCCCAAGGTGGATAAATCTGCAAACGGAATGCTCTGGGGGGTCAAACGGCTCCGTGTAATCGCCTCTACTGTATACGATCATTTTCTGATAACGATGAAATAGCCCCGCCTCCCTCTCTCCACGTCTCCCTCTCCCCACGTTTCCTGCTCAGAGATCAGCTGCTGGGCTCTCAGAAGAGGGGGAGGAAAAGAGAGGCTCCGTTTATTATTCTTATATTATTATAGAGTCATTATCAATTTGTTTTAAAGCTCAATAAATAACAAAGAAGACCTTTGACCGGCACTTTTCTAATTTTGTCCGTAAGATTTAAACTTTAACGAACATGTTGACCGTCGGAAAAAAACGTTAATGGAAACTCTGCCGCACGGTCCCCTCGTCCCTTGGAAGAGCTGGAGAGGTGGGTGTTTTTCATCTGCTGGTGGTCTACCGGAGAGATATACAGCAGGAGAACACACCGTCCACTGCGGAGAATAAACAGAAGGGTAACCATGGCAACCATGCTCCAGGGTCTTCTTCGCTGATTTTGGTGTATTTCGTGGCGGCAGCAGCGCCACTTACAGGCCTGGCATATGTACTACAGCGTTTCCAGCATTGCCAGCGGTCTCGTGTGAACGGACACGTTAAATGAATCGAATGCGTGGCTGTTTCTCCGTCTCGAGGATTCTGGCTTCCAAGCCAATATTTCAAGGATGCTACGTCATCGAGTGCCGCCGAAGGACTGTTCCAATCTCCAGCATACTTGGAATTCCACCGAGGCCGCGTCCTTGGTTTGGGGGAAATTTCGAGGCTACACATGGGTAGACTTTGCGTCCTTAAAATCCCCACAATGCTTTGCGCACGTACCAATTTCAAAAACCCTTGCGGATAATTTCTGAACCGACGCAGCACACATTTAAATGTAAGTATAGTGGCGTAGAACATGTGTTGGTAAATATGTTACTTTGTTACATTTGTTTGTTATGACCAAAAATGTGTTTATTTGAAAGTAAAGCAAGTTCATAATTAGATAGACATCGTGAGGTATTTATTTTCGGTACAGTTTATGTTGAAACCGTTAGAGAGTGGCACACTTGTTAGCCTGTTCCATTCTTCGTTGTTTTCCGAAGCCGTGGCTTGGAAGCATACTTGCTTCGTTTCTGAAGGAAGTGACTTGGAAGTACGCGACTACCAAGCCAGCATCCTCGCGATTGAGAAACACCCTCTGTGAACGGAATACTTTTTTGATAATGCATACGGTGAGTAAACGCAAACGTTCCCGTGTAAATGGGGTCTAAGTCCAAATGGACCAATTGGTCTAAATCAGGGATGGGCAACTTGGATGGTGGTGGGGGCCACATCATTGATGTACTGGCCACCAGGGGGCCGCAGATTCACTTGGAACACACACACACAAATTCCATGTAGGCCTATTGTATGTAATAATGAACAAATATACTAAGTCCGACATCTTCATTGAGATTTTACAATCTTTCAGGGAACATCCTCTAAGGGTGCGTTCACACCAGCCTTTTATAGTCCGGTTGAATGGAACCCTGGTGCATTTAGCCGCTTGGTGCGGTTCATTTGGGTTTGTGTGAACACAGTCCGAGACCTCTTAAGAGAACTAAACAACCGGACTCTGGTCCGCTAAAATAGGTGGTCTCGGAACGCTTTCTTGTGAACTTTGGAGCGGTTCATTGCTGGTGTGAACGCAGTCCGTAACAAAACATAGGAAGCGTAGAATTTACGTGTCACAAGAACGCGGATGTCTTCAAAAATCTTTAGCGAAAGAGTCTTTCAAGACATCCGCGGTTGTTTAGTTAAAGAGTAAAGCAGAATTAAGTGTTGAGCAGTGTCGTGTAAAGTAAAAATGCTCCGTCAACTACATAAAAGTAAGAACACCTGTCGTCGGTGAAACGCCCTCCTTACTGCAGAACGTCTCTCATTATATGTGTTATAATGATTTTTAACGGATGTTGTCTGATTATAATCATATGCGCGGACCGCTAGTGTCCGTTGATCTCCAGATTAACAGCAGCATGAAAATAACCTGCTGAAAGTGCCGATGCTCCATGGCGGAGGCTCCGGTAGAAATTGCCGGGATTTGCGTTTTTACCCCCGTAATGTCTGACCAATGGTTGAACAGCATTTCCGTGCACATGACTTGTGTTTAAAGTTTATAGTCCGTTTGAGTTTTGCCCGTGTGAACGCAAACCGAACCTTCTGAAAAATGAAACAATGTAACAAACTGTGGTCTGGTGCGCACTAGAAAACGGACTATTAGGTCTGAATGCACCCTAATAAGCCACTAAACAAATATCAGTTCACAGAAATGTTATTTAATTTTTTCAATGGGCATGTTTGTATTGAACAGGTTATTTAACAGTGGAATAAAACTATCTTAAACTATTGGAAAGCACGGAAAATGTGTGTGCATTAAGATGAACCATTAAGAAGACATAAACATGAAGTCATGAACACTAACCCAGACATTAGTTGTCTAACTTGAACCTAAGACACTTGTAGCCAGTCTCTGCTGTTCCTCAGCGCCGCTCCTTCTCCCTCCCGCTGAAATTATGAATGAAAAGCATGTAGTAATCATAGATAACACGGCAGGGTCCATGACAGTTTGTTTTCATCTGATTCCAAATAAACAAAGTCTTGGTTTTTAGAATATTAAACTTGTTTCGCCAAATTCAGATGATAAATACAACCTTTAAGCTTGTAAAGGCATAACAACAGCCGGTGTTTCTTGTGAGTGTTTCCCCGGGAAACACTCACAAGAAACACAAACGTGTCACAGATTATTTTGCGGTATTTGGCTGCCGAACGAAATCATGTAGCTACGCTGCTCGCGACGTAACTAGGACTAACTAGTGGACGGTATCAGTACTACAAGTAAAACAATACAAAATAAATATATGTATTTTTTTTAATTAATTACGTTGTAATCTGAGGGCCGCATAAAGAGGAGGTGGGGGGCCCCCGGGCCGCCATTTGCCAATCCCTGGTCTACATGGACCAATCCGTGGAGCTCCACACACTCACTCACTCACTCACTCACTCACTCACTCACTCACTCACTCACTCACTCACTCACTCACTCACTCACTCAACCTTATCTTTTCTCTGCTCAGACCTCACACACCAACCAGGAAACGACACCAGTAATCCACCTCACACTGTCCGCTCCTCGAGCCCCAATGGAGTGGGCGAGCTGACCAATTAGAGCACAGTGGGCTCATAGGGGGGGGGGGGCAGGAGCTCCAACAAGGTGTGTAGGACAGAGAGTGAATACACATACTATACAGAGATGCTGTGAGAAACCAATGTGAGTTTGGAAAATTGAACAATGTAAATCTATTCTAGTAGACCTCAACAGTGGAATTGGCCAAGACATGGGACCTTTAAGTATTAAATGACCATAAGCTGTTTGGTGCACGGAAAAAGCTTCAATGACTCCAATGTGGATATTCAGTCTGTGACCATCTATCATGTGACTACTGGTACCAAAGGAACCGTGCTGTGAACATCCACACCAAGGGTTATCTCTCTGCTTCGTACTTCATCAATGTCCTAGGTAAAAGGGCAAAGCAGGAATATGCTATAGGTAGCATTTTAATTAACAATTTGGGAATATTTACCACTAAATTGCATCTTAGATTTAATCTAAAATCTGTTACAATATTTTATAGCATGGGGTTGGAACTGTTTCGTATTTGAACCTGTTAGCATATTGTGTCACATTAAAGTACATATTTTCAGCTCCTGAAGGCTTTTACCAACTTTGTAGTTCTGGTTGCTTTTCAAAACAAATAGACGGTTTCGTTGCAGGCTGCAGTGAGGCTCATGGGAAAGGTGGGCTTGATTTTAAGAAATACTAAATGCTACACATAGCTCCTTTGAAACTGTAAGAACACATCTCTTATCTCTAAAATGCCAGTGCAAAGCAGCCTAAGATAAACATATCTCCACAGACAGTGTTTGATGCCCTACGATATCCCAGAGAGTTTGCTGGAATGTCTCCAACTGGACCAATCAGAAGAGAGATGTGTAGAAAGAGGAATGCAAAAAGGGAGATGAGCAGAAATAAATCCTCTCCAGTCTTTCCTCTAATCTCTTTTCATCCATCATTTCTGGTGTCATCTCCTCTCCTCTTCATCTCTCTCTCCTGTCAGTAGCGTGTAGAGTACCAGTCATTGTCAGTCATCTGCACCAGCTCGTTCACCACGTCCAGCAGGACGAAGTTGTATTTCTTTAACAGCCGCTGGTTCAGTGGCCTGTCCCCGAAACCCATCTCCACCAGCACGCCCATCATGGTTTCCTGGGTGTTCGCATCCACAGGAGGCTGCAGAGAAACAAGAGGCAGTCGTCCATGAATGCTTCTACTGGTTATATGAAACCAAATCTCCCATAAACATACGAAGAAAAAAAGGAACCATCCAAGCTTTGGGTTTTTTCCACATGTTGATGCCGAGTGTTCCAACTGTGTGGCTCTACTTTAAACTCTTCTAAACAAAAATATTGAATATTATATCAAAGAAATCCTGCTTTCCACAAGGATATCCACTGTGATGTGTTGTGTTATGCCACTGTCTGAAAGGCTGTCGGGTGTACTGTTTAATCTTTTTAAATTAAGTTTAGGCTAACATTAGCTGTTCAGTAATGCTCTATTTTTCTATTATCGTGTTAATACTACACCAGTACCCAGCCACTAGTTTTAAAGACATATGTTGTGATTCAAATTGCAGACTTCTGAAATTACAGAGAGAATGTGAAGGATGGAAAAACGCACTGTGTACTCATAACACATCTTAGCTATGTAGCCGAAGTAGCGCGTTCAGTTGCTGTTGCTATGGAAATCACAGAACTATATAAATACAGTATAAGTTATACATGTGTTTGTATTTACTGTTTAAGTAATTTAGCAGCGACACGTGTTTAGAAGAAGCCACTTTTAATTGTTTTGGGTAATTGAGCGGTTTGTAATGATTTGTCACCGCTAACGTGGCTAACTAGCTTCCTGTAATGGCGCAGCAGCCATTTGAAACAACACTACAGGATCACTAGCACTGCAACAGTGTATGACATAGGCTACAGTGGGAATTATCTGAATTGAGACAGCAATAATTATATCTGCTAAAGTGCCCCTAAAATAAATGAGTATCTCTCTGCAGCCAATGTTGTCTAATGTGATGTGCATAAATTATCAATAATTTACAGAAACAGGAAATGAAAAAAAGTTTTTCAAAAAGTACCGGATTGGCCTTTTTGTATTGGCAGATATCTGATACTGAAGGACTTGGATAGGGATCATGACCACTCCTAGTTTAGCACTTTAGGGACTTCTCAACAACATGAGGTATGACATCAGATGCCTGGTGTAATCTGACCTGTGTGAGGCCTTGTCCAGTGAACAGAGCTTTGTAGGCAGAGGCAGCGACGGACAGCGCTCCCTTCACCAGGCCGCTGGTGATGCCTGGGTGCCTGAGAGGGGACAATGAAGAGGTTATGTCCAAAACGTGACTCCCTTCTGACAGCCATGGCAACAACTTCAACCAGCCTTCCTACAGAAAACAATGATGTATTTAACTAGAAAAGCAGCTATCGTTACTGGACAGGTCTTATAAGAGAACTGACACCCCCTTTTCCACTGAAACGAGCTGCGTTCTATTTCCCTGTTGGGGCTGGTTTGGATCGCAGTTGGTTCAACATGCAGAACACTTAAGAACCAGTTTGCTGTTGCACCAACCAGAGCCAAGAGGAGCCACGTCATGATGTCACTGCTTATGTGGCTGCAATGCCCACAGGAGTTTCTGTCACAAGAACAATGATGGTGGACTCTTTTTGGACTGGGCTCATGTTGCTCTTTGACCTACAAAACCAGATTTAATCGCAAGCACAACTTCTCAAACGTTATACTGTTCTCCAGAATTATGTGGCTCATTGCTTTTTCACTTACATTAATGAATAATCGTAATAATCATGATGCCAATGTAAAAATTATTGTAATGGTAATTTCAGACAGAACCATGCAGGAATGTGTATTCAGCGGATCCACATGTAGATGCGTTTCACTTTACTTAAGCTAGTTTGTAAAAAGTCACGGAAATATTTCAATATTTGAAAAGATGTGTGTATAATATCTCAATATCAAGATGTAAATGAATCCAAGTTTAATTGAACTATTCTATAAATGTTATATTTGAAACAGATAAATGGGAGTGGTGGGGATACGCCTGGGCATCATAAATAGCCCTACTTATCTTAAAGGGGACCTATCATGCAAAATGCACTTTTGTACATCTTTTATACATGAACATGTGTCCCCGGTGTTCCAGGGAACTCACCAAGTGTCAGAAAACACAACCCTCTCTATTTTCCTCCATACCCAAATCTCTAAAAAAGGGGCTGCAACGGATCTGATACAGACTGATCCAGATTTGAACACTGTCCTGACGTCAGGACGGTGGTGCTACGGCTATTGGTCAATTCTCCACCTATCAGGGGAATGAGAGGTTGGGCCACGGCCGGCCATTGCTGCTCGAAAGCGCTGGAGACGCTGTAGTACATATGCCAGGCCTGTAAGTGGCGCTGTAGTCTGCCACAAAAGCAGCGAAGAAGACTTCCCTTGCATGGTTGCCATGGTTGCCCTTCTGTTTATTCTCCGCTGTGGCTCTTTTTCTCCCTCCCCGAGGCAAGCGTTTGCGCCTCCTGCTTTAAAAAAAAATGAATAATGACTATATAATCATATGTAAGGGATAATGTTCAGCGACGCGGTCATTATGGGGAAAAAAAGACCGACAGGCCGATCAGGAGCCCGACGCGAAGCGGAGGGATCTAGATCGGCATGAAGGTGTTAGGTGTTATTAGGTACGAAATGAGGCATGGCTGTTATTAGGTGCGAAATGAGGCATGGCTAAAATGCAGGATCTGTTTGGTATTTTGAAAAATAATATATATTTATATACTTTATATAGGTATGGCCCTACACTATATGTTTCAATTATAGCATGATAGGTCCACTTTAATATAAAAATCATCATACTGGTGTTATATAGAAAGGGATTTAAAATATTGCGATATACTGTGTATATCATGTATCGCAATATAGCCTAAACATATAGAGATATCATTTTTAGGCTATATCTCCCAGCTCTAGTTCTACTGACGTTTCCTCACGTCATTTGCCGCTTAAATTATGAATTCACTGTTTGACCGGTCCCCTGATGCATATTTCCCCATACATGTAAATGTTTTGGTGGTTGAGCAAATAAATGGTGGCCGAGTTAAAACAATTTTCATTGGTTGAGAGCTGGCGCAGCTCCAAACTGGCCCTGGAACTGCTTTGGTGGAAAAGGGTTAACAGAGTCCAAATAGGAAAATATCACAGCTCATAAACTGTGTGTATGGTGGTCAGTACACCCACTGAAATGACTTCATGTAAGCTCAGGGCCTTGATGCAACCAGCATTATTCAAACTGCTGATACTTAGTGTATATGCTTGCTTTAGTGTGTGTGTGTGTGTGTGTGTGTGTGTGTGTGTGTGTGTGTGTGTGTGTGTGTGTGTGTGTGTGTGGGTTTGTGTGTGTGTGTGTGTGTGTGTGTGTGTGTGTGTGTGTGTGTGTGTGTGAGAGACCTGGGGTCCTCAGGGTTGTCCTCCTCGGTATCTCCAGTAGCTTCAGTATCATCAGTCTGTTCAGGACCGGATGCTGTGGCACAACAATACATCATATTATCAAAAATATAGCATAGATGTTCTCATTTACAGCATATCTCTCCACATTTCCACATGTGGTCAGAGTAGGACCTTTCACACCTTTCATTGTGAACAACCAGGTCGTACATTGGATCTGGTTTCTTATTACAAATATGCGAGCTCACTGTAAAACTCTACTTTATATATCCACCTGTAGCCAGGGACTGACAGGCGAGTAGGCTTCTGTGAGATGATGAATGAATATAGCAAAATGAATGGAAAGACTCATTTGTTGGACGTATAATATTATTTAAAGACCTCTCTACTACCACTGCCCGTTATCGCAGAGTATTGATCTTCATGTGGCATTAATATCATGTTAAATTCATCTAAACCTTTGGGATTTTTTGTAATATATTTACAATATCACAATATCACAATGTCATTTAAACATGTCTCCTTGTTTTCATCTTTTTAACCTGCTAAAGGCACATGTAAATGGTCTGGGTCTAAACCATCCATCCATCTTCTCCCGCTTATCCGTGGTCGGGTCGCGGGGGTAGCAGTTCCAGCAGAGAGCCCCAAACGTTCCTCTACCTGGCGACATCAACCAGCTCTGACTGGGGGGTCCCAAGGCGCTCCCAGGCCAGCGAAGAGATATAATCCCTCCACCTGGTCCTAGGTCTACCCCTTGGTCTCTTCCCAGCTGGACGTGCCTGGAACACCTCCCTAGGGAGGCGCCCAGGTGGCATCCTAACTAGGTGCCCGAACCACCTCAACTGGCTCCTTTCGACGCGAAGGAGGAGCGGCTCAACTCTGAGTCCCTCCCTGATGAACGAACTTCTCACCTTATCCCTAAGGGAGACACCAGCCACCCTGCGGAGGAAACCCATCTCGGCCGCTTGTATCCGCGATCTCGTTCTTTCGGTCATGACCCATCCTTCATGACCATAGGTGAGGGTAGGAACGAAAATGGCCTGGTAGACAGAGAGCTTTGCCTTCTGGCTCAGCTCCCTTTTCGTCACAACGGTGCGGTAAAGCGATTGCAGTACCGAACCGATCCAGTGAGTGCTGAAGGTCGCAGACCGATGAAGCCATTAGAACCACATCATCTGCAAAAAGCAGTGGTGCAATCCTTAGTCCACCGAACTGCAGACTCCCTCCCCCACGACTACGCCTCACTGGAAATGTGTCCGACTTACTGCCGAGGACCCGGACACAGCTCTCGCTTTGGGAGTACAGAGATTGGATGGCCCTGAGTAGAGACCCCCTCACCCCATACTCCCGCAGCACCTCCCACAGTAACTCCCTGGTAACGCCTTCTCCAAGTCTACAAAACACATGTAGACCGGATAAGCGTACTCCCAGGCCCCCTCCAGGATCCTTGCGAGAGTAAAAAGCTGATCCGTCGTTCCACGACCAGGACGGAATGCGCATTGTTCCTCCTCAATCTGAGGTTCGACAATCGGCCTGACCCTCCTTTCGAGTACCTTAGAGTAAACTTTTGGAATAAATAAGTTGCCACTACAAACAAACTGAATGATGGACTAATTTGATCTCACTAAGTCTGTGTCTTTTGGTCAGAAAAAGGTTCGGCTGTGTATCCGGACCGTAGCCTGGGAAAGGTTCCTCACCTGTGTTTCAAATCTAACTTAAACTCCTGACGGACAGGGCTCGTGTGAGGGGCCTTCTCGTTATTTCATGAAGACACAGGGATGTGCTTACCGCCCTCAGTTCGGTACAGTTCAGAGCCGTCTGCTCCTCCCTCAGCAGCAGCTGGCTCAGCATCTGTCTCTCCACCGCTCTCCGGACTGCACAGCATGAAGAGCAACACATTTTCAAAGGGTTATATCAACTGCAACAAACTCCAAGTCACACTTAAACATTTTTCAAACAAAATAAAAAAACAAATGCTGCACATTTTCAAACTAAAGCCGAACTGGAACATCGAACATACCAATGCACATAATGACTCTGCAAACCTATTGTTTTGTAAAACTAGGACTTCTTTAACCACATAGTCAACAATAATGGCTAACATTAGTGCTCGTAACAACAGACCTCAGCACTACACTTTTGTAGGGGGGAGTTGATCTCAACCCTTATGTAAAATGTAATAGATTATTGATGTTGCGTATTTTTGTTCTCAGGTATGGTTTATCATATGATATTTTTATATTTGGAGAGGAAACCCCTGGCACGCGTGCCACCATTGGCTGTGTCTTTACTGTAGTTGAGAGCCCAGTGGCGATCTGCTCATCTCTCATCGAAATAATATGCTACAAAGGGGCGGACTGGCCATCTGTGTGTTGAACTTTCCTGTCGGCTCCCAGACCGTAGTCGAGGAAACAGGGGGATGACTCTCTGTCGTCTCCCAGGGCAGAAGCAACAAGCTTCAGGTTCAATAACCCACTTTAGCTTAATGACTGGAGAGAGGCGAGCTCTTCTTGGGAGGCCGTTGCATTTATTTAGTTGTTCTTCTGTTTCACAAAATACATCACAGACCTTTGTTTTTCTGCTGCCTCGTTTCACTTACACACGCTCGCTCACTCTCGCTCTACCATCCACACACACACATGCCACACCCCTCTCTCTCTCTTAAAGTGACAGCGATCTCATCTCACATGACCCTAATATCATAACATGTGTGTTCTGGAGAATCACGGAACGGACGATCGTCCTTATTATTATCCCCGCAGCGAGGCTCCCCCGCCCTCCTGTTGACAGTTCACGAGCGTTGAGCTCCTCACCCTCCCCCCGTTGATAATTCACGATCGTCGGCACGCTGGCAGAAATGTTTCTTTGTAATGGCACTTCATATTAAAATGGTTGCCGACCCCTGATCTAAGCCTTTTCCAAATGCTGTTCCAGAAGCCTGCAGCTGAAGCAGCACATACAGCAGCTGTGTTTGTACCACACCCCTCAGACTGACCTCGGGGTGACGGTGGTCAGGGGGGGGGCCACCACTTCAGGCGTCAGCGGCTCGTCGTCCAGCGTCTGGGACGTGCAGAGCATGTCGTTGGCGCTGCTGTTCCCCGACACTGAGGCTGCCGCAGCCTCATCTACCTCCCCTATCCCCCCCAGCTCCCCCTTTGGGGCGGGGGGGCCCGGTTGGTCGGGCGATGGAGTTTCTGGGTCTGTGGGGGTCTTAGCTGTGATGTCACCAGGCTGGGACAAGGCTGAACTGCAATGAAACAGAAACAAAGAATTAAACAGAATGTGACAACATGCAGCCCGGGGTTGCCACTGGAAGTCCTTGCCTACTAAAATAACATTTGAACCCTTAAATGGTTTGTGTATCCTGGGAGATACAGTCATTTGACATTATGTGTAATATGGGTGCAATAGATACAATCAGAAGATGAAACCCTCTTTAATGGCACACACAGCAATTTCACCTCTGCATTTAACCCATCCTAGTTCTAGGAGCAGTGGGCAGCTATTGTACAGCGCCCAGGGAGTACTATGGGTTTAATAAGGCAGTACTTCCGGTATAATAATGAATTACTAACAGTGCAATACAGGTGGCTGTATTAGGACTATTTTAATGCGTAATATGGGTGCAATGAAGAAAATACCAATCAATATGTGATAAGTGAGCAGAGCATGACATTTTTCATTTTGTATTTTAACTGTGTCTGCCTTTATATTTGTTGTTTTTAACTTAAATGCTACAAATTGCAATATGTTCCGTATATTTTTTATTCATGTACAGCACTTTGGCGCGACCGAAAGTTGTTTTAAAATGTGCTTTATAAATAAACTTGATTTGATTTGCCCATTTAGGGTCAAATAACATGGTTCTTATATTAACAAGTTTTGTTAATTGCTAAAACCTTTTTTAATCAAGTTAATCACAATAACAATCTGTGATTAAGCATGATTGATAACAAGTTTAAGAAACTAGTAATTACTTGTAAACGTGCGGTCCACTCAATAATTATGGTAGGAATTTTGGGTTGAACTAGGTTTCCAGATGAATGGCGAGCCTTAACGCTGATGGCCCTGATATTTAATATTTACACATCGTGTTTCTGAAGTGCAAAGGGACCGGTACCTGTACATGGACTCCCCCAGGGGCCGGCTGGTGTCGAAGCAGTCAGGGAGGATGATGATGTAGTCCTCTGAGGAGGAAGAGGAGGAGCGGCTCCTCCTGCCCTCTCTCTTCTCCTCTCCTTTCTCCTCCTCCGACCCCTTCTCTCTCTCCTTCACCCTGGACTCCATGTCGGCCTCCGCAGCTTCAGCTGTGTTGGGATTAACAAAACTGATCAGTCTCAGACTATATTTACCATACAGCGCTACAACTTTATGCAGCACTGTAATCTCCCAAGACTTTTAAAACTCTTTTTACTAGATTATGGCTTTATGAAATAATGTCAAGATCCAAAAGGCGTATTTAATATTGTTACTTCAGTTGTGACTCAGTATACTAGGAGCCACTTGAACAGTTTATGCCAAACCCCAGCTGTAACGCCCTCCTAACAACTCACAAGAAAAGAAAGATGTGTTTTGCTCTAGTTAAACGTAAAAAGCATCACAAATGTACCAGGTGGCCGCTGAAGCAACCAGTCTAATGCTGCTGACCACACAGCTCCTGTATACATTGTTAATGTACACAACCTAGGGCTGTGCAATTAATCGTATGTTAATCAAAAACAACGTAATTGAAATAAAAAGATTATTTTGCTGCGTGCGCTTTCGCCCCTCCCTAAAAGCCCTCTCGGCCAGGTTGCGAGTGACATTAGTTGTCTGAGTTGAGCGCGAGCGAAGATGGCAGAACAAGAGCAACTCGTAAACAAGAAAGGTAAAACGAATTCCACTGTTTGGAAATACCTTGGGTTTAAGGAGTCCGACGTGGAACAAAACATTTTACAGTGCAGCAGGGGCGTTGACAGTTCAAGAGCGTGCCCCCTCGACTTCATCCACCACATCACAGTCATCAATTAAGGACGCGCTTTACAGTGCAACGGCCTACTCAACCAGCTCGCAACGACACAAATATATAACAGATGAAATCACATTCTACATAGAATGCAGAGTTAACTAATTAACCTGTTGAGCCCTGAGCCTGTTTTTCAGGTCTCGGGCTCGAAAATGACATTCCCAGAACAAATGACCATATCTTCCCTTCTAAAAGGGTTAAATTAATAATCTTTTTTCTCAAAGTAATGATAAACCTAAAGTTGGATGTAGAAAAGTCCAAATCAATATAGATGTTTTTTATTTTAAAGAAAATTCAGATTGAACATAGTAAAAAAACTGTAGATTATAGTGTCCGTCCAAATATATTTTTGTACTTAAGGTAGACTAAAAGCTATAGGAATCCAAAGTGCAACATATAATAAGTACCCTGTATCAAGATTGATGCCAAAACAAGTGACATTTTACTTTTTTAGAGAGGTTTAGCAAAAAAAACTCCACCTCTGAGGTGATTTGGGTGGAAATGGGGGTTTTACCGTTTCTCTGGAACTCATTGGTCGATTTTGGTGATTGACATCTCTTTTTGACCGTTAGAGCCAATAGAATCGAAGGGGAATTTCCCCATACACACACATGGTAAAACAAAAAGGTGGGGGCTTTGCGCATGCAGGTTTGCATCAGAGTGACGCTCTGACATCTGGAAACGGAAAAGCAGGTTTATTGCTTATGGATTATCAGAAATCATTTCAAAGGGACACAGACACATTGGATTAACCTATGGATTAACTTCAGCAGCGTTTTTATCATTTTAATCCCATTGAAGACCACTTTTCACCAGACTACGACACAGGTGAGCCATGTTGCCGTTTTTAGCTACCTAGCGCCAGTGTTGTAGTCAAGTCACCAATTCACGAGTCCAAGTCACTCTCGAGTCACCACTCTTCGAGTCCGAGTCCAAGTCCGAGTCACCCAAGGAGTGTCCGAGTCGAGTCCGAGTTATCATTACCTGTGTTAGAGTCCGAGTCCAAGTCCGAGTCACCTAAGAAGAGTCCAAGTCAAGTCCGAGTCACAAGTCTTCATGTATTAATCTTTGTGGATATATGTGTTGAAATGTAGCTGCTCCTCGACATTGCTTTTATCCTGTCATGTTATACTAATCTGTCGATTGAACTGCTGTGAAGGGAGTTTGGCTACAATTCTTGTAATAGGTGCTATACAGATATAAAGCTTATTTCTAATATTATTATTATTATATATAAATAAACTATATTTAAAATGAGTTACCTTTTAGAGAAGTGATTATATTTGTATGCCAATATTTTCCTATGGTAAAGTTTTTGTTTTGCACTTATTTTGATAGTAATAAGATCAGGACTCTTATTTTGAAGGAACTTTTACCGGTTAAATCGGTTTACTGATAAAGATTTAGCCCCAGAAAGCACATGGCTGCTTAACATGCAAAATGGTCATCCTGCATGTTAAGTAGCCATGTGCTTTCGTGTTAAGGCTGAATCTTTATTTATTGATTAGATCACGTTACTCTGATGATAGTGTTCAAGACAGCCTATCTGTCTGAACTCGATCCTTAGAGTAATGTGTTACGGAGCCTTCTCTTCAATATTGTTTCCACATAACGAGCATTTTGCTCTTTTCCAATGTGGAAGCAGAATGTGTGAAAGCATACAGCACGATGCGGGGTGTGTCTCTAGACATCTCTAGACTGGAATAGCGGGGCCCAGTACGTGAACTCGCCTCGCAGGTGCACACGCCAGGATAGAGGACATCAGACTCCAGAGAAAATGTGCTCGAGTCCAAGTCGGAGCGTCAATGTACAAGTCGAGTCCGAGTCATCGTGGGGGGAAAAATTCACGAGTCCGAGTCCAAGTCATCGTGCGCGAGAATTCACGAGTCCAAGTCCGAGTTGCGTCAATCAGCGAGCGAGTCCGAGTCCAGGAATCGAGTACTCCATCTCTGCCTAGCGCCACATGTTTTGATGTCTGTTCTTGTTAATAGCTTCGTAAGTTCTTATCATGGAGTGATGATGTATGTACCCATCGATTCTGTGTCATCTCACGATCAGATCGATGGGTTGGACGTGCAGCTACGATAAGTAATAAGGGTGTTATGAGTGAGTTTCTGTGCAACACTCCGTTAGCATTTTTCGCTCGTGGCTAATTCATAGGCTCAGAGCTAGCTTTGTGGGTTTAAAAAAAAAAAGATCAGTTAGCTGAGTTTCTTCCCGTTACATGGATATAAAACATTCATAGTTTATTGAATATTAAGATGCCCTCAGACGCTGTTTCCTGCAGATGACGCGTTTTTCCCCCCGGTATCGGGGGTGCGGTGTAGAAGAGGTTAAAGGGGAGTGACCACACAGCTGTGACAACTCAGCAATCAGGACTGGTGACCATTTTAGGCAGCACTTTCCTGGAGCGTGAGCTTCAGCGTCAGACAGACGAAGACAATAGAGTCCTGCGGGAGTCACGAGGGAGGCAAACCCTACTTTGATTGAGCTAAGTATCGCTGGTGTTTATATCCACTCTTGCTAAAAACATGTGTATATTCTCCATTCCTGTTCATGTGTCCTATCGCAATTATCACTGGCCCGTGTATCTCCTAATCGGTGTTAGGGTTGCCAGAATCTGACCATGATCAAAATCGATTATTCGGCAGCCCTGGCGAATAATAATCGATTATTCGACCCCCCCCCCGCGGGAGGAAAAAAAAAAAAGGACGAAAAAAAAAAAAAATCAGACAAAAGGAATTCCGTTGTTGTCTTTACTGTAACATGTTTAACAGCACAAACAACAAACAAGCATGTCATCACAACGACATGGCCTTGAAGTGAAGTTGGTAATGGCCAGCTGTGCTGTGTCTTTCTCTGTAACCTCTTTGGCGTGCTTCGCACTCAAATGCGAACGCATTGTTGAGGTTGAGCTGTGATAGACCAACGTCTTTTCGCAGAGCTTGCATTTAACTTCCTTTGGACTTGTAAGTTCGAAGTAGTTCCACGAGGAGGAACTCTTTTTACCTGCCGCTTTGTTCATCTTTAGTCGCACGAGAGAGGGAGAGGGGGGGTGGGGGTGGGGTCGGTGTGTAGCTGCTGCAGCAGCAGTCTGCTCTGCGCAGGCTTCCTCCAAGTTTACAGTAAAACAAACTGGTGGTGTGACCAATGGCCATTTACAATTATTAATACTATTACTATTATTAGCATATATATATATTTTGGTTGAAACTAAGCCAGAAAAAAAAAAAAAAAACATAAATAATAATAAAAAAAATTTAAATAATAAAAAAAAAATATATAAATAAAATCGATTTTTAAAAATAATATTCGATTATGGAGACTGTAACGAATATTCGAATAATCGCTGGCATCCCTAATCGGTGTAACCAGCCTGTTCTCGTCTATCCCACATGCTCCACTGAGATCCAACATCTAGTTTCAGGCAGCCTGTGGAACTGCCAGTCAGCTGTTCCTAAGGCTGACTTCATCTCTGGCTACGCCTCCCTGCAGTCCCTGGATTTCCTTGCTCTCACTGAGACCTGGATTACTCCATTCAACACATCCACCCCAGCAGCTCTCTCCACAGCATATTCCTTCTCCCATACACCCAGACCCACTGGCAGAGGAGGTGGCACTGGTCTCCTGCTCTCTCCCAAATGGAGCTTTTCCCTCTTCAAGCTACCTAACTTCACTCCTTCCACCTTTGAATTCCATGCCGTCACAGTAACCCATCCTATACAATTAACCATTGTTGTTCTCTACCGTCCACCAGGCGCCTTGGGGGACTTCTTGGAGGAATTGGATAATCTCCTATCACACATCCCTGAAACTGGCCCTCCCGCTGTACTTCTCGGAGACTTCAACCTCCAGACGGGAAAGATAGATGAACTAACATCTCTGTTAACCGCCTTTGCTTTCTCACTGTCTCCATCCCCACCAACTCATAAAGCTGGCAATGTCCTTGATCTCATATTCTCAAGGAACTGCACTACTTCTAACCTCTCTGTAAACCCGCTCCACACATCCGATCACTTCTTCATTTCATTCTCTCTACCCCTTTCCAAACATAACAAACTAATCTCTTCCCACCCTGCACCTGTCCGCCGTAACCTTCGTTCCCTCTCCCCCTCTACCTTTGCCTCATCGGTGCTCTCAGCCCTCCCCTTCCTCTGACTCGTTCCAACTTCTGCCTCCAAACTCTGCTGCAGAAACTCTCCTCTCTACTCTCTCATCCTCTCTCTGTCCTCTCACATCTCGGCAGGCTCGTCAGTCCCCTCCTGCTCCCTGGCTAAATGACGCACTGCATGCTAATAGAACCGTCCTTCGGGCAGCAGAGCGGAAACGGTGGAAATCCAAACACCATGACAACCTCCTAACCTATCAGGCTCTCCTCTCCTCTTTCTCTTCTTTGATCTCTCAGGCAAAAAGCACTTTCTTTCAAGATAAAATCCATTCTTCATATTCTAACCCCAACAAACTATTTTCCATCTTCTCCTCCCTCCTGGACCCCCCCAAAGCCCTTCCCCCTCCTCCCTTCTGTCAAGCGACTTTGTTAACCACTTTGACAAACCACTTCTTTTTCTGACTCACCGTTACTCACCGCTGGGTCACCAGACCCTCCTTTCACCCACACACTAACCTCCTTCTCCCCTCTCTCTCCAAGTGAGGTTGTTACCCTCATTACCTCTGCCCGCCCTACCACCTGTCCTCTGGACCCTATCCCTTCAAACCTCCTTCAGACTATCGCTCCTGATATTCTACCGTTTCTCTCCCATTTCATCAACACTTCTCTAACTTCTGGTCACTTTCCAAACAGTCTCAAGGAGGCAAGAGTAAACCCTCTCCTAAAGAAACCCACTCTCAACCCGTCTGATGTTATAAACTACAGGCCTGTCTCTCTCCTCCCGTTCCTGTCGAAAACACTTGAACGCGCTGTCTTTAAACAACTCTCCTGTTATCTCCATCAGAACAACCTTCTGGATCCGCACCAGTCTGGTTTCAAGGCAGGTCACTCCACAGAAACTGCCCTCCTTGCTGTCACTGAGGAACTGCACACTGCTAAAGCAGCCTCCCTCTCCTCTGTCATCATCCTGTTGGACCTGTCTGCTGCATTCGACACGGTGAATCATCAGATCCTCCTTCGCACTCTCCAAGAACTTGGAGTTTCAGGCTCTGCACTTTCCCTCATCACCTCATACCTCAAAGACCGTACCTACAGGGTAACTTGGAGAGGGTCATCTCAATAAGTATTGAGATGAACTTTTGTTATTGACCAAATACTTATTTTCCACCATAATTTGCAAATCAATTCTTTAAAAGTCAGACAATGTGATTTCCTGGATTCTTTCCCCCCATGCTGTCTCTCATAGTTGAAGTGTACCAGGATGAAAATTACAGGCCTCTCATCTTTTTAAGTGGGAGAACTTGCACAATTGGTGGCTGACTAAATATTTGTTTGCCCCACTGTATATAATTTTCTCACATGATGCTGACGACACCACTGTGGTGGGGCTCATCTCAGGAGGAGACGAGTCGTCCTACAGGAGTGAGGTACTGAAGCTCTCAGCGTGGTGTTCAGTGAACAACCTGGCACTGAACCCCACAAAAACCAAAAAGATCATCGTAGACTTCAGGAGGAATACTACCGACCTCGCTCCCCTCGACATTAACGGCGAGTGTGTGGAGAGGGTCCACACCTTCAAGTTCCTCGGCATCCTCATCACCAACAACCTTTCCTGGAAGGACAACACCACAGCTGTCATCAAGAAGGCCCAGCAGCGTCTGCACTTCCTGAGGGTGCTCAGGAAGTGCAACAACTTGGCCACTAAGCTGCTGGTGACCTTCTACCATCGAGAGCCTATTGACACACTGCATCACAGTGTGGTACGCCAGCTGCACTGAGGCCGACAGGATGAGGCTCCAGAGAGTTGTAAAAGCAGCACAGAGGATCATCGGCTACCCTCTCCCCTCCCTGATGGACATGTACACCTCCCGCTGCCTCTGTAGAGCCAAAAACATTGTTAAGGACAGCTCACACCCCGGCTTTCACCTGTTCAACCTGCTGCCCTCCGGCAGGCGCTACAGGTGTATCACATCCAAAACAAACAGACTCAAAGACAGTTTTTTCCCAAGAGCCATCATTGCTCTTAACACCTGAATGTCATACCTCTTAATCATCCTGCATGTGAAATAAATGTGACTCTGTATATACACTGAACACAAATATAAATGCAACACTTTTGTTTTTGCTCCCATTTTCCATGAGATGAACTCAAAGATCTAAAACATTTTCTATATACACAAAATAACCATTTCTCTCAAATATTGTTCACAAATCTGAAAATATCTGTGATAGTGAGCACTTCTCCTTTGCCGAGATAATCCATCCCACCTCACAGGTGAGGCATATCAAGATGCTGATTAGACAGCATGATTATTGCACAGGTGTGCCTTAGGCTGGCCACAATAAAAGGCCACTCTAAAATGTTCAGTTTTATCACACAGCACAATGCCACAGATGTCGCAAGTTTTGAGGGAGCGTGCAATTGGCATGCTGACAGCAGGAATGTCCACCAGAGCTGTTGCCCGTGAATTGAATGTTCATTTCTCTACCATAAGCCGTCTCCAAAGGCGTTTCAGAGAATTTGGCAGTATATCCAACCGGCCTCACAACCGCAGACCACGTGTAACCACACCAGCCCAGGACCTCCACATCCAGCATGTTCACCTCCAAGATGGTCTGAGACCAGCCACTCGGACAGCTGCTGCAACAATGGGTTTGCATAACCAAAGAATTTCTGCACAAACTGTCAGAAACCGTCTCAGGGAAGCTCATCTGCATGCTCGTCGTCCTCATCGGGGTCTCCACCTGACTCCGGTTCGTCGTCGTAACCGACTTGAGTGGGCAAATGCTCACATTCGATGGCGTCTGGCACGTTGGAGAGGTGTTCTCTTCACGGATGAATCCCAGTTTTCACTGTTCAGGGCAGATGGTAGACAGCGTGTGTGGCGTCGTGTGGGTGAGCGGTTTTCTGATGTCAATGTTGTGAATGGAGTAGCCCATGGGGGTGGTGGGGTTATGGTATGGGCACGCGTATGTTATGGACGACGAACACAGGTGCACTTTATTGATGGCATTGTGAATGCACAGAGATACCGTGACGAGATCCTGAGGCCCATTGTTGTGCCATTCATCCACGACCATCACCTCATGTTGCAGCATGATAATGCACGGCCCCATGTTGCAAGGATCTGTACACAATTCCTGGAGGCTGAAAACATCCCAGTTCTTGCATGGCCAGCATACTCACCGGACATGTCACCTAGGGCTGTGCATCTTCACTGGTCTCACGATTCGATTACGATTATCCTGTCAACGATTCGATTCAATTCGATATCCCGATGCATCACGATTCATACCAATGCGTTGCATCCTCAACTTTCTATATTACTGCACATGGCTTATTTTCATCAATGCATACATGCAGTAAATACATATGAACTCTCTTTTTATTATTTAGAAAGTGCTTCAGAAATCAATAACATAAATGTCTTGACATTAATTTATGAATTGTATACTGTAGGTCTAGCCTCCCTATCTGTGTGTGAAGTTGTTCCATCCTCAAAAACAAAAAAATAATGCTTCTGCAGTCGAGCTGCAGCTTCTAGCAACGGCCTTCTGTTAAAGAAAGGACACTGAATGTCCTGAATGTGGCATCACACACAGGACTTGAGTCTGAACACAGCAGACAACAGGAGTATTTACAATGGCATATACAAACTAAAATACTGCATGTGGGTGCACACTTACATTCTCTGTATCACTGTTACATAAATCCCATGAATGTATGAGATTAAGTTAGCTTCATTATATCTCAGTGATTAAGTGAATAATAAAGTTTCTATCGGGTCACTGTCAGCCTGTCACTCATTATTTTCAGGGAGGGGGCGGGGTTTGGAGGAACAGAGAGGAAACGGTGATCGCGGAAGCTTTTTTCCTCCTGCCTTCACAAACTTTACACACGTATATATCGTCTGAAAATTGCTAGAGGGCATTCATACTCTGCAATCCAAGACATAATTAAATCCACCAAAAACCTGACATGATTGTAACGCGATTATTTTTGAAAAACATAAATCCGTGTGTCTCTGAGCCGCAGCGACATGGAGTGATTCAGAGCGGGTCCTTCTGTTGTTGGTTCTGGACTGGTGTTCTTGTGTTGGTGGATAAAGCAGACTGCTCCGTGTTTGGTGTTGCTGTGCCGCTGTCACGTCTGTTCCCTAATCTCTGCGTCAATGACCGATTGGATATTAAAGTGACAGAAAGAAAAACGTTATAGTAAAGCCGCGGCCGTAAAATCAGGAAGCAACGTTACTACGCTATAATCGATTATCTTCCGTCACTGCACTGGATCGGCGTATTCGACAGCGTGTTCCAGTTCCTGCCAATATCCAGCAACTTGGCACAGCCATTGAAGAGGAGTGGACCAACATTCCACAGGCCACAATCAACAACCTGATCAACTCTATGCGAAGGAGATGTGTTGCACTGCGTGAGGCAAATGGTGGTCACAGATACTGACTGGTTTTCAGACCCCCCCAGACCCCCCCAATAAAGCAAAACTGCACGTTTCAGAGTGGCCTTTTATTGTGGCCAGCCTAAGGCACACCTGTGCAATAATCATGCTGTCTAATCAGCATCTTGATATGCCACACCTGTGAGGTGGGATGGATTATCTCGGCAAAGGAGAAGTGCTCACTATCACAGATTTTTTCAGATTTGTGAACAATATTTGAGAGAAATGGTTATTTTGTGTATACAGAAAATGTTTTAGATCTTTGAGTTCATCTCATGGAAAATGGGAGCAAAAACAAAAGTGTTGCATTTATATTTTTGTTCAGTGTATATACATATATCATTATTATTATTATAAATACATAACTACTATTATTATTATTATTACATTTTAGATTTTATTTTTTATACCACTGGAAATAATTACTGCACTGTATTCCTTATTCCTAAGTATGTATGCTGCGTGTATTTGTTGTGATGTTTTTTGTTTTGATGGCACCTTTTGAAAGGGAGAAGCATTTTTATCCATAGTGTATGAATGCTTCAGCTCTTCAGACCAACATAGTAAGATGTGAGCATGTTCCTAACCTCTTAAGCCCTCAGCCTGTTTTTCAGGTTTCAGGCTCGAAAATGCCACTAACACAACAAAGACTATATCTTCACTTCTAAAAGGGGTAAATTAATAATCTTTTCTCTCAAAGCAAGGTTACATCTGTGAGTTGGATGTAGAAGTGTCAGAATCAATATAGATGTTTTTATTTTAAAGTAAATTCAGATGGAACACAGTAAAAACATGTAAATTCTAATGTCTGCCTAAAAAAAACCCATTACTGATAGTGAAAACCACCCTTGAATGATGGGCTAGTAGACTAAAAGCTTTAGGAATCCAAACTATAACATATAATAAGTACCCTGTATCAAGATTGATGCAAAACAAGTGAAATTTGACCTTTTTAGAGAGGTTTACAAAAATAAAGTCCAAGCGGACTCACCTCTGGGTAATTTGGGAACCATCAGTTCCATTTGAACATTTTCACTGTAAAAATCATTTTATTACTTTGAATTATCACTATAGGCATTCATTCCATCCAAATACAACTGTTGTGAAAAAAAATAAATAAAAATAAAATAAAACATAGGCCTACTCTGTTATCCTCTTACAGTGAGCCTCTGAATTAGCCCCGAGCGAAAAATGCTAACCTATTACTGCACCGAAAATCACTCCTAGCTCCCTTATTACTTATCCTAGCTGCACATCCAACACATTGTTTATGATCGTAAAGACACAGAATCTAACGGTGCCCACCTCAACACTGAAAGATACAAACTCGCGACAAAAACGTACATCAAAACAAGTGGCGCTAGCGCTAATGCGCTAGGCTAACATGGCTCACCTTCCTCTTTGTCTGGTCTAAACTGGTCTTCAATGGCATTAAAACGATAAAAACGATGATGTAGTTAATCCATAGGTTAATATCCAATGTGGCTGTGTCCCCTTTGAAATGTTCTGATAATCTATAAGCAATAAAACTGCAATTCCGTTATCTGCCATGCGCTCTGGGTCCTGCAATTCCTTCTTCCTTACGTAGTAAACAATACAACCCAGTCTCACGGCATTTCGTGTTCACCAACACGATTTTGAATCTATTGATTCGTGTTCACCATCACGATTTGCCCCTTTTTTTCGTGTTGCACAGCACGATTTTAAAAGCAATGTATTTCTACTGGTAACGTGTTTCGTGCCTGCAGGCTGCAGCACGTCTTTTTCTCCGGTAGGGTCGTGGAAGACCGGAAGCTGTGTGGTTCATAAAAACGTGTTCTTACTCAATATCAAGCCACAACTATTGCTTTTATTTTAAATCGTATAATTTCGGACTTTTGTTGCCGTCTGTGAGGAAAATAAATGGGGCTCAGAGCCTCAGGATACTGAAATCTGTATTTTTAAATATTTTCCTTCTAATTTGTTATTCTTTTCAAAATAACACACTGTTATTTACTCACCAATAACACACAATTATCCTTGCTTTTATTTATTGGTTTAATTCCATAATCTCGGGCTTTTTTGGCGTCCGTCAGGAACTGAATTTCAAAATAAAAATAACCGGAAACAGACGTAGGCCTATAAGGGACATTTCGAGCATCATTGCGATTGTCAACATTTCTGAGTTTAGGATGGCCGAAGACACTACACTACCCATAATCCCCAGCTATCGTTTAGGACTACAGTTGCCATTATTACATTACACATTGGTGTTATCAAATGTAAAACATATATTTAATAAATGGGTGAAAATCACTTGTGTCCATAATGTGCAGCATTATATTAATGCCGTATACCCACATGACAGCTCATTGCTACTTTGTAATTCTACTCCACTACAATTCAGAGGTTAACCTGGTATTTTTACTCCACTGCATTTATTTGAGTTACTTTGCAGATTCTGATTAATTATGTGAAATATAAACAACCCTTAAATCAGACTTTAGTTACACCTGAGTAAAATTCAGGTAAGGTGATTGTCAAGTGCCAACAATCAGGAGAGATATTTGATAGTTGGTGCTTGAGAAGACTAAACATGTAACTGCAATTGACATGAATGGAAACAAGTAATAAAGTATATTCATTACTCGTTATTCTCTACTAATAGTTAATTAAAGACTGTATATTATGGCTATTTTGCACATCCCTTTCAATATTTTCAAAGGTTTATTGACATATCATACACAACTACGGTGTAGTTATGCAATGAATGAAAAACTTGGGTCACAGGTTCCTCAACAGTGCATTACAAGACATCTATCAATATGTGTGTACCTCCACCATTAAACTGTCATATTCTGCACATTTCTTATTCTATCTACATACATAAGAGTATAATTAATGTGTATAATATCAGTTAAAATAAGTGCTTCAACATAGTTAACATTGCAGGAAAGCAATATATTAGACGTTAATTACGTTGTCAGGCTTAATATTTAATGTTTAAATAAAGGTTAATCCGTTTTTCTGTTTTGCACCTCCTCCTATTAATATCTGTGTACATCCTGCACTAAACTGTTTTATTGTAGAGATCACTTATAGTATCTTCTTGATTTTTTATATTCTATATTTCTATATTTATACTTTCCCCCTATGAAAGTATGTATTCTTAATATTTTTTTAATCAAATATAACACATAAAAACAATAATTCAATAACGTGCTTTAACCACTAGGAGGTGCACACAAGGTGCACACAGCCATAATAACTTTGTATTATTAGTGTGTATGTACAACATCTGAAGATGTATAGTTGTATGCATGCTTTCACATAATTTTACAGCATATTGCTATACTATTTCAGACTCAGTATTTACATTCTTACATTCAAAGAAAATCAGTAATATCTTTAAAAACTACAGTCCTTTTCTATCAGCTGTGCACCGTTATGGTGTAAATATAACCTATCTATGAATTAGATCAAATGTAAAAGTCAGCCGAATTAATGTTGATACTGCAAGGAGACGTATTGTGTGAAGAGAAATTGAAGATGTTGTTTAATTGTTGATATATTTATGATCCACGTCAAGTATTCAGTTTCGGCGCCATTTCTTCCAGTTTTTCCAAAGGTCTTCTCATCAGGGCTCTCTAAATAAAGAACTACGGCAGATCTGTAATATTTAATGCAGCCGAACCGTGTATTACAATGCCGTTATGTGATGACTGTCAAAGAGAAAAGCAAGAGCACTCGGAATTAAGTATTATTTTATTCTTTTAAAATGTTTTCCGGATTTCATATAATATAAACACCAAATCCCAGCATGCATTGCGGCTAACACATCCAATCAGCGAGCTTAAAACCATAGCTGAGGATCTTGGGTAATCGCTCGAAATGCCTACGTCTGTTTCCGGTTATATTTATTTTGAAATTCAGTTCCTGACGGATGCCAAAAAAGCCAGAGATTATGGAATTAAACCAATAAATAAAAGCAAGGATAATTGTGTGTTATTGGTGAGTAAATAACAGTGTGTTATTTTGAAAAGAATATCAAATTAGAAGGAAAAAAGATTTAAAAATACAGATTTCAGTATCCTGAGGCTCTGAGCCCCATTTATTTTCCTCACAGACGACAACAACAGTCCGAAATTATACGATTTAAAATAAAAGCAATAACTGTGGCTTGATATTGAGTAAGAACATGTTTTTATGAACCACACAGCTTCCGGTCTTCCTCGACCCGACCGGAGAAAAAGACGTGATGCAGCCTGCAGGCACGAAACACATTACCAGTAGAAATACATTGCTTTTAAAATCGTGCTGTGCAACACGAAAAAAAGGGGCAAATCGTGTTGGTGAACAGGAATCAATAGATTAAAAATCGTGTTGATGAACACGAAATGCCGTGAGACTGGGTTGAACAATATGTAAAGTCTGCTGCGTAATGTACATAAGCTGGCTGGCATTCTTTATACTTTACGCAGGACCATATCTCTGGAACCCATTGGTCGATTTGGGTGATTTACACCTTTTTCTTAACCATTACATCCAATAGAATCGATGGGCAGTTCCCAAATCCACGTAAACATTACCATTGCGGACGTAATAGAGAAGCAGACGAAACATATCTGAAAGTACAAGCCTGGACGGCAAAACTTTATACCCAGTATATTGCCATAAACATGATGATGGATTATCAGTAAACATATCTTGTTTGTGCAGTTAAGATAGTAATAAGGGCATTTCTACCGTGAGTTCTGTGTAAAAAAGCGTTAGCATTAGTTAGCATTTTTTTCGCTCAATGCTAATTCAAAGGCTTGGTATTACTCTTGTGTTTTTTTTAGCTAACAATTGTTCTTATTGTCAGTTAGCGGAGTTTCTTACCTTTAAAAGGGTATGAAACATTAATAGTTTCATAAATGTTAAGAAGCGCTGAGACACTAGAGGCTTCTCAATACTCAAATGTCCCCTCCTCGACTCCTCGGTCCTCCGGTAGTGACCCGGAAATGAATTTCAGCGCGCCATTTTGAAGGACGTCTCATTTCTCTAAATGCACACCGAGGATCGAGCATCGAGCGTCGAGGAGGCTCTCTGGAGGAGCTCTAACCGAGGAGACACTGATGGTGCCTCCACGGCTCCTCCGCGGATGCATTTCCGGGAACGGTAGAGGCGTGACGCACGGCCGGACTTATCTCAGCCAATGACAGCTCTGCATGCATCCCCTGGATATTATTTTAGAAACTGCTCTCATCGCAACACGATGTTTACAGTGAGAACAGCTGTGAGGTCCTGCAGAAAGCAGAGCAGTGTGTATAATATATATCACTCAGTATAACAGGCCTACATTACTCTCTGTATTTGTATGCTGTAGTTTAGTAGATATCTACAACAAAGAGTCGATATTTTTCTAAGACCATTTAGTGCTTCACATAATAAAATACACAACGGCTGTAGCCTGATTATGCTTTAGGAGCTGTAGGTGTGTGTGGTACAGTGTGTAGGTGTGTGTGTGGTACAGTGTGTAGGTGTGTGTTGTACAGTGCGCAGATGCTGCGGACAGACAGGTCTCAGTTGGTTTGGTGTCCTCTGCTTACTTGTAATATTTGCAAATACAACTTTTGGCCCGTAATTTCAATTCCCCATTTCAGCGACCGGAGAGAGGAGGGGGGGGGGGGGGGGGATATATCCAGTCTTTGATTGTGTTACGTTATTATGAGAGTGCTCTCATACTTTAAATTGCATATATTTATATAAATATATTTGTGTGTGTGTCCCCGCATCTGTAGCCTGTTATTGTCTCATTATACCGCACTCTCAATGAATTCAAATTAAATATGTGGGGGAACAATGTTCAGCTGATCTAACAGAGATTATAAAATATGACAAAACACTCGACAGCTGATGCAGCTGTTGCCACGTAATAATGAACGGACCTCGCTTTAATATGACCGCTCAGAGGAGAGGAGTTCTCATTTCTTTAAACGTCTGCTGCTTCCCCTCCTCTCTCTTCGGTTCCCCTCCTCGGTCCTCCGCTCAAATCTCCTGTGAGCGGGACTAAGTCTCGAGGAGGGGAGTCGAGGAGGGGAGTCGAGGAGGGGAAATTTAAGAATTGAGAAGCCTCTACAGTCTCGTAAAAAAACGGTGGGAGGGGTCCACTGGGGGGACCTTCGGGCTTAAGAGGCTAATTGTGTTGGTATGCAGCCTAGGTCAGGTCTGTTTAATAAAGCAAATCTGCCACTTTTATATTGTAGAATTTGTTAAATTAAAGCAGTCTTTAATTGTTTGTCCTAAACATAGCAATATATGCTTTTGAAATGAAACATGTTAATAATAGTATACAGTTTATATTGTGTATCACCTTTAGCTTGAAAATACATAGATGTGTTTTTTTAATCTATAACATAAACAGATAGACACTTTATCAATCCCAAATTGGGAAATTATTTAAAAGCAGCAGTGTGTTCAGGTATTAACATATTTAAAGTTGGAACAAAGTATAAACTACACATCACAAGTATAATGCACAGCAATCCATAAGAGAAGTCCGATATGTTCATGAAACTCCCCAGGAGACACCGACACTAACGTGGCCGAGTGGACTCCGGAGTTTGCTGCATGAGTTGCACTGTATGATCTGTGGTGTAGTGGGCTGTCACTCAAAAACTGATTAGCCAATGGGGACGCACCACTGAAAGTCCCGCCCACCTAGGATGTTTGTGTCAGAATCGAAAACAAAAAATGAGAGAGCGCAAACGAGAAGAGCTGCAGCGAGAGCAAAAGTCTGATCATTGAGAAAGAAGAAACAAGAACTGCAAACAAAAACCTATGTTAAAACAAAGAAAAAAGACTTATAGTTTACATGATTTCACAAATGATTTGTTTGCAACTTATAGTTTTATTTTTGAAATTTATTTTATTTTGTTTGACTTTTTTTCTCTTAAACTCTTAGTTTTGCTTGATTCTGAGAAAGTGTTGCTTTATCTTTATGACACAAAACTAATCCCATAGGATGAACAAATTAGATAGATAGATAGATTCAACTTATTGTCATTTCATAGTACAGGTACCATGTAACGAAACGGTTTCTGTGCATCTGACCCATCCTAGTGTTAGGAGCAGTGGGCTGCCATTATGTACGGCGCCCGGGGAGCCGTGTAGGGAACGGTGCCTTGTCAGGGACACCTCGGTAGCACTTGGTCTTTCCGGGACTTGAACTGGTGACCTTCCAGTTGCCAAGCCAAGTCCCTATGGACTTCGCCACCACCGCCAATACATTAATTAATACATTTAGAGTTTTCTAATATCTCTTGTTCAGAGGTTGATATGTTACAATTGTGTTAATCAGTTAATGTTGTCTCTCAGAATCTCTGGAGCATAACTTTAAAGTGTGTTTACAGACAAGTGCTCAAGTCTTTGAAAAAAAGTCCAGGTGACCAATAGACCAAGGACATCTGAGTCTTCTAAGAGCACAATGACCAGTCCATTTACTTTGATGGGGCCGCCCTTCTAAAGTGGTTTACAATTCACTGAGAACTGCGAAGAAGCAGCAACAAGGAGCTGAAGCACACCATGGAAACATTCAGTCAGCAATATTAATTACAAAAAGGTTAAATAACCTGATAACATTATTAACGCTATTTTCAGTCTGCAATCATTTGTGTGGCTTTTAGAAAGAATATGTGACCTCAAGGATTGATGTCAGCAGTCAAAACACAGAAGATACTACAACTAATATACAATATTATCTAAAGGACGGACATAAACATAATAAAAACACATTTTTGAGTAGAGCGAATCTTTAAGGATTAAAACTTGAAGCCAAAGCGGTGTTTTTCTAGATTACACATGTTTAGCAAACTCTTCTCATTCAACATAAAAAAGGGTCCAATCAAAATGTGCGTCACCTGTGGCTGTGTGCAGGGTGGAGGCCCCGGGCGGAGCAAGGAGTGGGGTCGGTGCTGAGCTGGGTCCTCGAGCCGGGGCCACAACCAGGGGAGCAGGCAGCGAGGCTTTGATAGGGGGAGGGAGGGAAGCCTTCAGCGTGGAGGGGCCCAACAGTGGGGGGTTAGAGGTGCTGGGGCTTCTGCCTGCACTCTCCTCTGTCCTCACTGTTTTACTCTTCACACAGGAGGAGGAAGAGGAGGAGGAAGAGGAGGAGGAGGAGCCTCCCTGAGCAGCAGGACGCAGCACTGGGGGCAAACAGGAAGTCCACTGTTAGACACTGAACTGTGATACTCTGTATTTACATGCAAACACATAGAGCTGCAGGCGGGAAAATATGGTTAGATTAGTCTCAAGATTAATGAAGCCACACAGAAGGGTTCACAAATGTAATTTATATATATTAAAAAAAATTCAATGTATACACAAATCCACATATATAAAAATACGTTTCACAAATATTTTTCTGATCCATACATTCTTTTTTTTTTTTTATTATTATTCCACAAATATATGTATTTAAAAGTGTTTAATGTTTCCATCTAAAACATATTTAAATGTAATTACCTTTATATAAAACATGCTTTTTGTGCATGAATCTCTGCATGTGTGTGTGGATTTTTGAGACGACGCCATCAGATTGACAAATGCATTATTTTCACCAGGAAACTGTTTGTAGTCAATCAGATGTCTCCTTCATTTTTAGCCAATGACATTACGCGACCCTACGACGGTGCGGTTTATGCCTTCAAAACGTAGCGTAACATCTACACATTCTGCATAGTAAGTAGGGGGAATATAGCCTGTGTTGTGTCTCACTGCAGATACTCCCCCACACTGCCTTGTCATGCTCTGTGAACACTTGCATACTGTTTTGACCCTGACGTTTGATTTCGCATTGCAGATGGCGTCAAATGCATTACCAAACATTATAGACTGCTTCAATATCCCTATTAAACTAATGGTGGCTTGTTTTTTAGTTTAGTGGAAGGTTGCTTAAATAGCAACAACATAAGTATAACTTTATCTGGCTAGCATGTGTTCACTAGAGCAGCATCAATGGAGGCTGGTTACACATCTATTTAAAATGTATAAACATGAGATTGTATTTTGAACAAACTCCACGTTTGGACAAACTAAGTCAATAAAGGAAAAATAAGGGTTGATCGATTGACCGTATTTCTGCTGCCCTCACTTTGATCAAAAAAAGCAGCAATCAAAAACTGGAAATTAATCTGAAGACAGATTAAAAGCAACATCATTTAGTCTGCAGCTTCAGAGGAGCAGCCTCTGCTGACTGACCTTTACCGGTCCCCTGGCGGGGCCCTCTCGGAGGGGCGTGGTCGGGGGCCTCCTCCAGGGTCATTGAGCGAATCACAGTCTCACAAACAAACTGAGTCCCGCTGATGTCATCCTCCCCTTCCTCCTGAGCTGGGACTCCTCCCCCTTCTGCTCCGGATCCCGCCCCATGAGGGACATCTGAGTAACAGGAAGTTGGACAAATGTTATGTCTTCAAATCAGCTTCTATTTGAAAAAAAGCATGTCTTCTGGGGTGATAGGATGCCCTCGATGATTTCATTTCATCAGTTTGTTTCTGTGGTTCCATAACATGAAGTGCTACAAAGGAGTCCTGAATCTGAAAAGAGGTAGCCTTTTCCGGTCCCTTAGTCTCAAAATCA